>NC_133665.1:33123335-33423335 GCF_037893015.1 Macrotis lagotis
GAAAACAAATAAAAGATTTATATAAAAAAAGATTTCAAAGAAGTAAAAATATTTCATCTTGTTTAAATTAATTAAAGGGAAGGAGAAATGATATGCAACAGAAAAGAGAAAAGAAAGGGAAAGGGAAAGGAAAACAGTACTACACTAAGCACTTTACAAAGATTATTTCATTTGATACTCAACTCTGTGAAGTAAGTGCTATTATCACCCTTTTACAGATAAGAACACTAAGGCAGACATAAGTTAAGTAATTTGTCCAGAGACATAGACTTAGAGAGTGACTAAGGATGAATTTGAACTCAGTCCCTCCTGATTCCAGGTTCAGTATTCTACCCACTGCTACCTCATGATCTATGTATGTTAATTAAATTGAGCTTCATGATCACCTTTTGAGATATATGCTGGCTAGATAGGTTTTTTCACTTAATTTTTTTCCAATTTTCCTTACAATATATTCTGCATCAACCAAACTTTGGTTGGCAAAAGGTATATATGAAAGTGTATGCAAAATAAATACAAGTTGAGGAAATCAGAAGCTTTCCTTCCTTTTTTTAAAAAAGTGACATATGAGCTAGGTTTTAAAGGAAATGGGGGACTCAAATGGTACCAATAACATGACAGCACATTCCAGCGACAAAAGAACAGGTTTCCAAAAGCCAAGAGCAAAAGATGAAGGACCCGTACTGTATTTAGACAGTTTCTGCCTGTCTGCTTTAAAAATGACTGATTCCTGCAGAAGTATTGTAATACATACAATAGTCTCAATCCAGGTCTATTTTGTTTATGTTTCCAAGTCTTTGAACTGATAGGGTACTGCACTTTGATCAACTCTTCTCTTTTAGAAAATCGTAGCAACTCAGAGATAGAAGGGAGTTCAGAGTTAAGTCAATCCACCCTAAATCAGATCAGGTAATACTCTTAAAAGATTGACATTCTGGGCTCAAGGAATTCTAGAGGGGGGGAAGTCACTCCCCCTCCTAATGTGATCTATTCCATCTTTGGATAGTCCAATAATTAGGGAAGCTTTTCCTTAATACCAAGCCTAGATTGACTTTGCAATGTCCAAAAATGCCCCATGCCTTGTCTTTTCAAAAGAAAGTAAATTTAAAAATAGTGAATAAGAAAATTCATATATTCAAACCAATAACAAAACAAAAATCAGAGAAGATATACAGAGGAGATATTTCTATTTACATCATAATTGGGGTAGCTAGATGGTTCAATGGATAAAGTCAGGAGGACCCAGGTTCAAATCTGGACATAGGTTCAACTCCAGCCTCAGACTCTAAAAATACCTAGCTCTGTGACCTTGGGCAAGTCACTTAACCCCATTGCCTTGGAAAAAAAAAGATAAGATCATAATCACTTTGTTATATCATCTCTTGTTGCTAAAACATGGAGCACTTATGCTTTAGTCTTAGAACACATAAATGCTTCTAAGACCCCTGTTTCTAGAAACAAAAGAAAGAGAAATAGCACCAAATAGCATGCTATGCAAAAGGTTATGAAGTTATTTTAGGAAAATTATTTCAAAAGATGGAAATTTCATTGCAATTTAAAGTTTACCTTTGAGAGGGAAGAAGTTTAGAGCAGTAAAGAATTTCAGAGGAGGAATATTTAATGGTATCCAACTCACACTTGAAAACAAATATTCCAGACAACTGGTTACCGACTATCCATTTGTGAAGTTCCAGCAAAGAGGGACTCCTACATTCTGAATTAGCCCATTCCATTTTGGATATCTTTAATCATTTTAAAATATATTGATGTGAGATTTTTATAAATATTTTTAATTATTTCCAATTACATGTAAAGATAGTTTGCAACATTGATTTTTATAAGATTTTGAGTTTCAAATTTTTTCTCGCTCCCACCCATTCATCCTTACCCCACAAGATGGCAAGCAATCTGACATAAATTATATATGTGCAATCATATAAACATATTTCCATATTAGTAATGTTGTGAAAGAAGAAAACCAAAAAAGGAAAAAAGTCACCAAAAGAAAGTGAAAATAGTATGCTTTGATCCGCATTCAGACTCTGTAGTACTTTCTCTGAATGTGGATAGCATTTTCCATAAGTTTTTGAAATAGTCTTGAATCACTATATTGCTGAGAAGAGCTAAGTCAGTCATAGTTGATAATGTACAATATTGCTGTTATTTTGTACAATGTTCTCCTAGCTACATTCATGTATCAGTTCATGTAAGTCTTTACAGGTTTTTTCTGAAATCTGCCTGCTCATGATTTCCTACTGAACAATCATATAGCACAAATTGTTCAGGCATTCCTCAATTGATGGGTATCCCCTTAGTTTCCAATTCTCTGCCACCACACCAAAAAAAAGAGCTACTATAAATATTTTTGGACATCCTTTTCCCTTTTTTATGATCTTTTTGGAATACATACATAGTAATAGTTTTGCTCGATCCAAAGTTTTATAGCTCTGGGTATAGTTCCAGAGTACCCTCCAGAATGATTCAATTAATTCACAACTCCACCAAGAGTGCATTAATGTCCCTGGTTTCCCACATCCCCTCCAACAATGATCATTTTCTTTTCCTGTCATATTAGTCAATTTATAGATGTGAGATACCACCTCAGAGTTCTTTTAATTTGTATATCTCTAATCAATGGTGATTTAGAGCACTTTTTCATATGACTATAGATAATTTTAATTTCTTCCTATGAAAACTGCCTGTTTGTATCCTTTGAACATTTATCAATTGGGCAATAAAATGAAATGAGATCTTCTTCCAGCCAGGATGGCTGAGAGAAGACAGGTACTGTGCTAAAGTTTCCTGATCTTCTCTCATATATAATATGAAACAAACCTCATAACAGAAATCTGATCGGCAAAACCCAGAAAGAGAAGTTAGGAGAAGAACACCTACCTTGAGGTTTATCTTCCAGGATCTTGGGTGAACCAGATGCAGAAGGCAGACTGCCAGGAGCACAGAACAGTGAGAGCCTGAGAGCAGAACTAGCCTGATCAGCGCTGGGGTGAGAGCCGGAGAGCAGCCTGATCAGCCAAAGAGGCATGAGCCAACTAGGGAGCAGAGGCATTGGCTGTGGTACTGACAGTCTGGGGCTTACTGGCAGGGATAGAGGGTGAGTTCCAGTGCAGGAGGATTGCGGACACTGATTCCTTGGCTCCTCCAGTCTGGAGGAGCTCAGAGTCCATAACTTCATTTCAGCTGAAACCTCTTCCCAGAACAAACACAATTAACAGCTCACCTCCACCCCAGGCTCAGGTATGGGCAGCAGAGCTCCCTCAGCTATCAATAGGGAAAGAAATTACCTTGCCCCAGGGCATAGCCCATCATAGTTAAAAGATAAAAGTATTCAGCAGCTTTAACCACCCCCCTCCAGGACAAGGGAGAGGGCCTCAAATCAAGGTCACAGACACTCCAGAGAAAGCAACCAGGATGCCCTACTGGCCAGCCCAAAAGTAGTTACTAAGCCCAGTGAGTAAAGCCTCTAGGGAATGCAACACCAAATTTCTGTGAACCAGCCCCTCCTCCAACACAAGATCTTAGGAAAATGAAGAAAGGCCACCAAAAAGGAGGTTCCACACAAAAATTCCTAGAAATAAAAGACCCTAACTCAGAGAGACCTAGAACCTCTGAGGAGAATATGATTTGGTTTCCAGTAAATAAAGGCCTCCTAGAAGAAATCAAGAAGGAGTTTAAAAATCAATTGGAAAATTTGGGATAGAAAATTAACACCTTGCAACAAGAAAACAAAATCCTTGGAAAAATACAACTGGGCAAATGCAAAAAGAAAATAATTTTCTCAAAACTTCAATAGGTAAAATGGAAAAATCTTTCAAAAATGGAATTGATCAATTGGAAAAGGAGTTGCAAAAGGTAAGTGGAGAAAATTTTTCTCTAAAAAAAAGAATGGAATCTGTGGAAACTAATGAATTCATGAGACAAGGAGAATCTGTTAAACAAAACCAAAAAATTGAAAAAACAGAAGAAAATGTAAAATACCTCATCAGCAAAACCACTGACCTCAAGAATAGAACAAGGAAAGATTACCTAAGAATTATAGGTCTTCCTGAAAACATTGAAGAGGAAAAAAAGCTTGGATTTAATATTACAAGATTTAGTGATGGAAAATTGCCTTGATATCATAGAACCAGAGGGCAAAATAGCTATTGAAAGAATACATCGATCCTCTCCAGAAAGGGTCCTGAAATGCAAACACCAAGGAATATTGTGACCAAATTACAGAACTATCACATAAAAAGAAAATTCTGCAAGCAACCAGAAAGAAACCACAGTAAGGAATAAACAAGACCTGGCTGCATCAACATTAAATGACTGAAGGGCCTGGAATGCAATATTACAAAGATCAGGGGAACTTGGAATGCAGCCAAGAGTTCACTATCCAGCAAAATTGAGCCTTCTCTTCCAGGGCAAAAGACGGACATTAAATGAAATAGGAGACTTACAACTTTTCCTGATGAAAAGACCAGAGCTTAATAGAAAATTTGGATTTCAAAGAGGAGATGCAAGAGACACATGGAAGAGTAAAAAAGAAAGGGGAGGCAAAAAAAAAAGAAAAAAATTTGTGATCCAATAAGATGAAACTGGCTATAACCTCACCTGGGCAAAAGACTTTAAAACCTCTCAAGAATTATAACTCTATTAGAGAGAATAGATTTAACCAGAAGTGATGGACACTTATGATTTATTTGTGAAACTGTTATCCAATAAGATGAAACTGGCTAAATCCCTACCTGAGAAAAAGACTCTAATAATTCTCAATAATTGTAATTCTATTAGAAAGAATATAATTATCCAGAAGTGATGGACACTCATGACTTTTCTGTGACTGAGATAGAATGATTTTAAAAAAAGGGGGGGACAGTAAAGAGATGGGATGATGGAGGAGACTGAATGGGGTAAATCTCATTACATTAAGAGGTACAAATGACCTATTGAATGAGGTCCTTTGTACCTCTTAATGGGGTACAAAGGGGTAGAAGGGAGGATGTGAGAACCACCTGAATCTTACCCTCATCAAATTTGGCTTAAAGTTAACATACATACACTCAGTTAAGGTAAGAAACTTATTATATCCTTTCAAGCATTAAAAGGAGGGAAAGGGGAGGGGGGAAAGGGAATCAAGAGAAGGAAGGGAAGAAATAAGAGGCAAAGGGAAAGGGGAAAAAAGGGGAGGGGTTGGATATAGGAGGGCAAACACACTGAAGGTGGTAATAGTCAGCAACAAAATACTGGGCAATATAGATAAAGGGGAAAGGGGGGAAATACAAACAGAAGGAAGATAACATGAAGGGCAATAAATAGTTAGTAATTATAACTTTGAATGTAAATGTTATGAACTCTCCCTTAAAACATAACCAAATAGCAATGTGGATTAAAAACCAGAATCCTACAATCTGCTGCTTACAAGAAACTCAATTGAAGCAGAGAGATGCATATAGATCAAAGGTAAAATGTTGGAGTAAAATCAATTTTGCTTCAGCTGAAATGAAAAAAAGCAGGAGTAGCCATTGTTATCTCAGACAAAGCAGCTGCAATAGATAACATTAAAAGAGATAAGGAAGGCAACTATATCCTCCTAAAAGGTACCATAGTCAATAAAGTAATTTCAATATTAAATGTGTATGCATCCAATGGTATAGCATCCAAATTATAGGAGGAGAAGTTGAAGGAGTTATAGGAAGACATAGACAGCAAAACTCTACTGGGGGAGACCTCAACCTCCAGCTCTCAGATTTAGATAAATCTAGTCATAAAATAAACAAAACAAAGCTAAGGAGGTAAATAGATTGTTAGAAAACCTAGGCATGATAGAGCTATGGAGGAAATTGAATGGGGATAGAAAGGAATATACTTTCCTTTCTGCAGTACATAACACACAAAAATTGACCATGTGCTAGGGCATAAAAACCTTACAATCAAATGATGAGAGGCAGAAATAGTGAATGTATCTTTCTCAGATTATAATGCAATAAAAATCAAATGCAATATTGGGCCAGGAAGATATAGACCCAAAAAATAATTGGAAATTAAGTAACTTCATTATAAAGAATGAGTGAATTAAACAAAAAATTATAAAAAGAATTAATTATTTCATGCAAGATAATGACAATAATGAAACAACATACCAAAATCTATGGGATACACTCAAGGTAGCTATCAGGGGATATATTATATCTTTAAATGCTTACATGAATAAATTAGAGAAAGAAGAAATGAATCAACTAAATATGCAACTAAAAAAATTAGAGAAAGAACAAATTAAAACCCCCTCAATTAAATAACAAATTAGAAATCCTAAAAACTAAAGGAGAAATTAAGAAAATTGAAAGCAAGAAAACTATTGAACTAATAAATAAAACTGAGAGTTGATTTTATGAAAAAACCAATAAAATTGATAAACCTCTAGTCAATTTGATTAAAAAAAAAGAAAGAAGAAAACCAAATTGTTAGTACCATAAATAAAAAAGGGGAACTCACCACCAATGAGCAGGAAATTAAAGTAATAGTTCAGAATTATTTTGGCCAACTCTATGCCAATAAATTTGATAATCTAAGCAAAATGGATGAATATTTACAAAAATATAAGTTGCCCAGGTAAAATGAAGAGGAAATTAAATACCTAAATAACCCTATCTCAGAAAAAGAAATTCAACAACCCATTATAAAATTCCCTAAGGAAAAAATCTGCAGGGCCAGATGGATTCACAAGTTAATTCTATCAAACATCTAAGAAACAAATGGTTACAATTCTATATTAAAGTCTTTGGAAAAAATAGGTGAAGATGGAACTCTGCCTAACTCTATGACACCAATATGATAATGATACCTAAACCAGAAAGAGTTAAAACAGAGAAAGAAAATCATAGACATATCTCCCTGATGAATATAGATGTAAAAATCCAATAAAATCTTAGAAAAATGACTAAAACAAGTTATCACTAGGATAATACATTATGAGCAAGTAGGATTTATCCCAGGAATGCAGGGTTGGTTAAATATCAGGAAAACTGTCAGTACAGTTAATTATATCAATAACAAATATATCAGAAATCATGTGATTATATCAAAAGATACTGAAAAGGCTTTTGACAAAATACAGCACCCATTCCTACCAAAAATACTAGAGAACATAGGAATCAATGAATTGTTCCTTAGAATAATAAGCAGTATCAACCTGAAACCATCAACAAGCATTATATGGCGTAGTGGATAAAGCACCGGCCTTGGAGTCACGAGTACCTGGGTTCAAATCTGGTCTCAGACACTTAATAATTACCTAGCTGTGTGGCCTTGGGCAAGACACTTAACCCCATTTGCCTTGCAAAAACCTAAAAAAAAAAAAAAAAAAAAAAAAACAAGCATTATATGCAATGGGGATAAAATGGAGGCATTCCCAATAAGATCAAGAATAAAACAAGGATGCCAATTATCACCACTACCATTCAATATTGTATTAGAAATGTTAGCTTCAGCAACAAAAGAAGAAAAAGAAATTGAAGGAATTAGAATTGAGAAGAAGAGACAAAAATCTCACTCTTTGCAGATGACATGATGGTATACTTAGTGAATCCCAAAAACTCATCTAGAAAGCTACTTTAGCAAATTAGCAACTTTAGCAAAGTCACAGGATATTAAATAAACCCTCATAAATCCTCAACTTTTATATATATGACTATCAAGATGCAGCAGAAAGAGCTAGAAAGAGAAATCCCATTAAAGTAACTTCAGACAACATAAAATACCTGGGAGTCTACCTGCCAAGGCAGACTCAGAAACTTTTTCAAAACAATTACAAAACACTTCCTCCACAAATAAAATGAGATTTAAATAACTGGGCAAATATCAACTGCTCATGGATAGGCCAGGCTAATATAATAAAAATTGCAATTCTACAAAAATTAAACTACTTGCTTAATGCTCTACCAATCAAATATCCAATAAATTACTTTAATGAGTTAGGAAAAAACTGCAAGTAAGTTCATATAGAGAAATAAAAAGTCAAGAATCACCAGGGATTTAATGAAAAAAAGTACAAAAGAAGGTGGCTTAGCCCTACCAGCTAAAATTCTATTATAAAGCATCAGTCATCAAAACTGTCTGATATTGGATAAGAAATAGAGTGGTGAATCAGTGGAATAGACTAGGTACAATAACAGGAATTGCTTATGGTAATCTGCTGTTTGATAAACCCAAAGAGTCCAGCTATTGGGATAAATACTCTCTCTTCGATAAAAACTGTTGGGGAAATTGAAAGTTAGAGTATGGCAAAAAGTTGGATTAGACCAACATCTCACACCCTATACCAAGATAAGATCAAAATGGATACAGGCTTCAGACATAAAAAACAATGTTATAAGCAAATTAAGAGATCAAGGAATAGTTTACCTGTCAGATCTATGGAAAGGGAAGCAGTTTATGACCAAGAATTGTAGAGCATCATTAAAAATAAACTAGACAATTTTGACTTCATTAAATTAAAAAGCTTTTGCACAGACAAAACCACTGTAACTGAGATCAAAAGAAATGTAGTAAATTGGGAAACAATTTTTACAACTAGTATTTCTGACAAAGGACTCATTTCTAAAATATATAGAGAACTGAGGCAATTTTTTAAAAAAAAACAAGCCTTCCCTAATTGATAAACGATCAAAGGATATGCAAAGACAATTTATAGATGAGGAAATCAAAGTGATACATAGTCACATGAAAAATTGCTCTAAATCACTAATTATTAGAGAAATGCGAATTAAAGTATCTCTGTGGTACCACTTCACATCTCTCAGACTGGCCAATATGACCAGAAAGGACAATGACCAATGTTGGAAGGGATGTGGGAAATCTGGGACACTAATACAATGTTGATGGAGCTGTGAACTCATCCAACCTTTCTGGAGAGCATTTTGGAATTATGCCCAAAGGACAACAAAAATGTGCATACCCTTTGATGTAGCAATGCCACTACTGGGTCTATAGCCTGAAGAGATGATGAAAAAAGGCAAAAATATCACTTCTACAAAAATATTCATAGCAGCCCTCTTTGTGGTGGCAAAGAATTAGAAAGTAAGTGAATGTTCTTCAATTGGGGAATGGATTAACAAACTGTGGAATACAAATGTCATGGAACACTATTATTCTATTAGAAACCAAGAGGGATGGAAATTCAGGGAAGCCTGGAAGGATTTACATGAACTGCTGTTGAGCAAGATGAGCAGAACCAGAACAACACTGTACATCCAACAGCAACATGGGGGGGGTGGGGCAGTCAACCTTAATGGACTTGCTCATTCCATCAGTGCAACATTCGGGTACAATTTTGGGGTATCTACAATGGAGAATACTATCCAGAGAAAGAATTGTGGAGTTTGAACAAAGACCAAAGACTATTACTTTTAGTTTTAAAAAAAGTTATCTTATTATGTAATTTTGCTATCTCTTATACTTTATTTTTCATCCTTAAGGATATGATTTTTCTCTCTCATCACATTCAACTTAGATTAATCTATAGCATGGAAATAATGTCAAGACTAACAGACTGCCTTCTATGGGGAGTGGGGGGAGGGAAGCAAGATTAGGAGAAAAACTGTAAAATTCAAAATGAATAAAACCTCTAAAAAATGGAAAAAAAGAAATGGGATTTTAATCAGAAAGAGTGGTTAGAAAAATTCTTTCCCATCTTTCTGCTTTCCTTCTTGGTTGCATTTGTTTTGTTTGTGCAGAATCTTTTTAATTTAATGTAATCAAAATAATCCATTTTGCATTTCATAATTTTCCATCTCTTTTGTTTGGTCATAAATTCTTCCTTTCTTCATAGATCTGCTCTCCTAATTTGCTTATGGTATTCCTCTTTATATCGAAATTATTTAATCCATGTTGAACTTATCTTCATATGTGATGTGAGATGCTAGTCAATGCTCAGTTTCTACTTTATTATTTTCCCATTTTTCCAGTAGTTTTTAATAAAATAATGAGTTCTTTTCCCAGAATCCTGAGTCTTTGCGATTGGATTTTGTTTATATAATAAAAACAGAGATTATTACCAATTCATAAGAGATCGCTTATAACAAATCTTATTTGCCAAGTACAAGCAATATTTCACATCTATAGCACAAACTTCACCTCTTTTTATAATTAACAGAAATGGTTTCTTTCCTTTCCTACCTCCTATTCCATTAGGAAAAGCAAAGTCAATTTTTGTGAAGTTAAGCAAAACAAATTCCCTCAAAGACTATATACAAAACATAAGTTTTAATCACACCCCAAATCTGTTATATCTCTGAATAAATAGCATGCTTCATCATTAGTTTTTATCTTTTTTTATATTTTTTCCAACTACATACAAAGTTTTCAACATTCACTTTTTTTCTAAGGTTTTGAATTCCACATTTTTCTCCTTCCCTTCTTTCCCTCCACCCTCTCATGGACAGCAAGTAATTTAATATAGGCTAACATGTATAATTACATTAAATATATTTCCATATTAATCATATTGTGAAAGAAGAATCATAACAAAAAGGAAAAACCATATAAAATATAAAACAAATCTTAAAAATTGAAAATGGTAAGTTTTAGTCTGCATTTAGACTTCATAGTTTCTTCTCTGAATGTGGATAGCATTTTTCTATTACAATTACTTTAGAATTGTCTTTGATCATTGTACTATGAGAAGAACAAGTCCATCATAGTTGATCATCACATAGTGTTCTGTTAATGTGTACAACTGAAAATAGTTCTTACAGCTGATTGTTTTGATAGTATTGTTATATAAATTGTTTTTGTATCACTCAAATCATTCTTCAGTATGTAGAAATCCTCAAAATTATTTAGTTTTGTAATATTGATATTAGAGTATAAATTGTTCATCTGGATCTTCTTACTTCACTCTGCATCAGTTGATTCAAGTCTTCTAAGATCTTTAAAATAATCTCTTTTATTTCTTATAATACAACAATAATCCATCACATTCATACACTATATCTTATTCAGCCTTTCATCAATAGTTGGATATCGGGGCAGCTAGGTGGCCCAGTAGATAAAGCACCGGCCCTGGAGTCAGGAGTACCTGGGTTCAAATCTGTCTCAGACACTTAATAATTACCTAGCTGTGTGGCCTTGGGCAAGCCACTTAACCCCATTTGCCTTGCAAAAACCTAAAAACAAATAGTTAAATATCCCAAACAAAGTAAATGCAATCCCTCATCTCCATGAAAGTCCTTCAAGTAGCAGAATAAAAACTTACATGTTCCTTCTGCACCTGCTAAACATTTCTGGTTCCTTCAAGCATTCCTTCACCATTCTAAATGCCCTCCCATGATTGCTTTCCTGAATAGAATTGCTTTAGCTGTCATCTGATTCATCAGAGGATAGGAAGATTATTGCTACCGTATTCCTTGAAGCTAAATCCTTCTTAATGCATGAACAGCTCTGTTTGATTTCTTTTTGGCCGTTATGTCACACTATTGACCCAATTCTTCCTAATGTTATATATTATAAAAAATGAGAATTCGTTGTAAAATTTTAATGGGGGTGGGGAACTAGGTGATTCAATAAATAGAGCACCTGTCCTAGAGTTCAACTCTGGCCTCATACTCTTATTAGCTCTGTGACCCTGGACTAATCACTTGCATCTGTTTCTTCATCTGTACAATGAGCTGAAGAAGGAAATTGTGAACCACTTCAGTATTTTTGCTAAAAAAAAAAAACTTATACAGGTTCACAAAGAATCAAAAAAAATGACTCAATAACAATAAAGGGGAGGGGGGAAGCAGTTTTTTTAAGGAGGCATAATACCATTCCAGAAATTCAAAGGGGGAAAAAAGAGGGAATAAAATCACTTGCAAATGGAAATATATTGACATCAAAACAGAACTAATTGCTTTTATGTAGCTTCTGAAACCTAGAATGTTTCCCTTGGAAGTATGACTGACAAAATCCTAGAGACAGTTTGATAGAGGGGTAACACACAAAAATCAATATTTAGCTTTACTGCCAACTTTCAATTGTCTAGGGACTAATTATTCAATTTGTGGATTATCTTTTCCTTTTTTCCTAAATTGCCTGTATTCTGACCACTTTACCTATTGTTAGCACCTTCACTAAAAGGAAGAGAGAAACAGAAAGAGAGAGAGAGAGAGAGAGAGAGAGAGAGAGAGAGAGAGAGGATCTTTATTAGTTGAATAATATTTTACCTGAGGCTCATGAAACCAATGGATTCATGGATAAATTTCAGAGGATACATGAACTTGACTAGCAGTAGGGATGGGGTGGACTTAATATCTTTATTTTTACAAACTTTTAACTGAAATTTAGCTTATCCTTCTATTATGACATTTTTTTAAAAAAATTATTCTGAGGATGGGTACATAACCTTCACCAAATTTTCAAAATGGTCAAAGACATATGAGAACTACTACTTTGAAAACAAATCAATTTTTTCTGCATGTGTATAATTTTGGCAGAAAATTTGATAGGAGGTAGAAAATTTAGTGAAAATTAGTATTAATTAGTATTAATCCCCAAATCCCATTTTACCTTCATGTTTCTTATTACTAAAATGTCCTTATGTAACTTGTGCAGAGTTATACAAATAATGAATCAGGAATGGAATTATTTTTCCATACATGAATGGTAATTCACAGAAACCATATGGACTCTACTTTCTAGGGCACATGAGTCCTGTATTTGGATTCAGAAGTCCTAAATTTAAAACATTGCACAACCACCACTTAATTCTTATATGGTTGTGGATAGGTCACTTTATCTCTCTGGGACTCAATTTCTCAATTTTAAAATGAAAAGGTTAATTAGATGACTAGGATCCTAGATTCCTCATATTAGAGACAGTAAGGTATTATAGGTAGGGCAATTAGATGGCACCACACTAGATATTTCAGCATTGGACTTGGAATCAGGAAGACCTGAATTCAAATCCAGCTTCAAACATTCACTACATTGTAAGCACTATGTAAATGCTAAGTATTATTATTATTATTATTATTTATTATTTGAATCAATACATTATTATCTAGGAAACTAAATGGACAAATGAAAAAGCAATTATTAAGTGCTTGCACTATGCTCCTAGAGAGCTCATGGTCTAATAGGGAAAACAACACATATAAGTGGTTTCAGGCACTAGTCAGATGAAAAGATTGCATCTCCTCAACCTTAATGAACAAAGCATCTTTTTCAAAGTATTTTTCATTAATCAAACAATACCAGTCTTTGACATTGAATCATATGGTAATGCCAAGAATTTTGGTGGCATCCAACATGAGAAGAGCCTTCAGTTGCTTCAGATGCTGAGGAGATCAGGGTGTTGCTATTCCCGAAAGAAGCATTTCCACAAGAGTTGCTTCCTTGGGTTCAGAGGTCAGACTGAAAGCAATTATATCCAGGATTCTTGAGGCTTACCATTACCATATTATTAGCAAGCCCATTCCCTTTAATGTTCACCTTAATGATGGCTTTAAGTACCAAGATGGAAAAATAAGGACCAAAGGTCTAGAGGTATTGCTATCCCTGGAGCTCTTGTGTTCAAGTTTCTAGACTGTATCCACCAGGTTTAAGGTAGTTTCATATCTTGGCACATGTTATCTACCAGGGAACCTACAGGTTCCTTGACACTTCAGCTAGGTTGATTTTCTTTACACACCAGTGGAATTAGTGAGCATCTTCTTCAAAGGACTTGTCCTAAATGCTGGGAGCAGGCTGAAAGAAGAACTAGTAGTCTGTGAAACATTATGATAAGGCACCTCAAGTTATTAATGTTCCCAAAGTTCTGGAGCTTATCTGTCTTGCAAGGGTCAGTGTGAGGGTTGCCAGCTGGCAAACCTTAAAATGTTATCCATTTTTTATTTTTTACTATTACAAGAGAAGAAACAATCAAATCCCACATTTACCATACTAGCTGTATGACCCTTGGCAAGACTCTTAATCTCTATGTCCCAGGCACATTTGTAATAGCAAATATAAAAGCAGGCACTGATCTGTATTGTACAAGAAATCCTTCACTGGGAATTGACACCAATGAAATCATAGGTTCAATCAATATAAGAAAAACAAAAAAAAATACTAATGAAGGAAAAATAATCTAAAATGAATGAAGAAAATATGTTTCAGCATATAGCATCTCAACTACTATATCTGGGTTAGCATCAAAAGGACTTGGATATATCGTAGTGTTCTAGTATCCTTGGTAGATTGTGACCAGTTCATTGGGGACATCATACTTTAAGCCTCACATGAAATTCTGAAATATCTTACAAAGATGGGAAGGGTTCAAAAATAAATCAAATGACTAAATCTACAGGCTGTGCAAGGATCAGTAGCTAAGTTCAAAATGAAAATTACATCCATTAGAATGGGACCATGCTTTTGCCTTTCTTTGTACCCTTAACATTTAGCAAAGTGAAAGCCTTTCACACCCTGGTTACTTCCTATCTTGTTAGGCCTATGATACCCTATTCCCCAAATACTCTGTAATCCAATGGCACTGGCCTCCTTGATGTTCCTTGAACAAGACCTTCCAACCATCCCCTGACTCTATGCATTTTCACTGTTCCCCTGCCTGGAATACTCTTCTCCTCATCTCCATCTCTTGGCTTTCCAGATTTCCTTCATGTCCCAAATTTCTTCTTCTATATTAAGCCTTTCTTAATTCCCCTTAATGTTAGTGCTTTCTCTCTATTCATTATTTTCAATTTATCCTCTATATATCTTTATAAATACTATTAGAAGGTGAGCTCCTTGAAAATAGGGACATTTTTTGTCTTTCTTTGTAGTCCTTAAGTTTGGCACAATATCTAGCATATAGGTATTTAATAAATTCTTATTGACTGACAGATATAGTAAGAGCTAAATTGCTGCCACTTCACTTCCAAATGTTTGCAGTTCCTTGCAATATGATGTTCAGTCTCCACCATTTGATTAATTGGTGCTACTCTCTTCAAGGCTACTTAACTGATGTGTGTGTGTGTGTGTGTGTGTGTGTGTGTGTGTGTGTGTGTGTGTAAAAACATAACTGAGGACAGTGACCATAGAAAAAACTGATAGAGTCATAGAGGCAGTGTCACTGATTTGAAATGGTGCAAAATTGTTCATTGAATGTATTTACTTCATTGTAAATGGAGTAGTGCTAAATTGTTTAATAAGATACATATTTAAATTTCTTGCATTATGCAAAGAAAAATGGAGAATTTTTCAATAACAGCATATATTTAATTGGCATATATAAAATATTTGAGGGTTGCTTTTCTTCCTTTTTTTCCCCCTTCCTCAGGCATTTCTCCAATGACTCTGATTAAGTCTTTTGTAGACTTATGAACTTGGAGAGCTTTTTAAAGGAGAAAGGGATTGCACGCCAGGTGGGATTTAGCCAAAGCTGTCACAGCTCTGGTTGTTACCCCTTCTAATCCATCTTGCTGAATCAAAACAGCAAACTGCGAACAAACAGCTTAGGCAGTTTGTTTGAAGATACACTCCTGTCTTTCTAGGAAGGATTAAGTCACTGCTACAGTTTGTTTAGAAAATGATTATCCACATGAAAATTATTAAATTCATGTGACATCACTTTGAGCCAAAATGTTTCATAACTTTTCACCTTCAGATCACAAAGATAGCAAAGCTTTCTATGTTTTGTACCAAAGGGAGGGGGCGGGTTACCTATCTCCTGTCACACACAAATATATTTAAAATTTTCCCATATGCTATGTAAATAAAGAAGATGGTGCTGAAATTCTGTGCTTCCTTGACTCCCAAAGAATCAAAAGATTAAGTCTACCTTTAAGGAGAAATCACAACTGTATGATGGCCCAGGCATGAGCTGTTTTTAAGTAAATAGCTCTATTTGCTGTCATGGAGACTGTGTTCAAGTCTTAGTTTTACTGCTTACTGTGTGACTTCTGGTGAACTTCTTTGTTTCTCTGAACCTCAGTTTTCTCATCACACAAAATGGAAACATTGTTTACACACCATACAAGATTATTTTGAAAAGAGTATTTGAAAAATCATATATTGTGATGTAAATGTGAACTATCACCAGGTAGTTAATCACTTATCCTAGACCCAAATCATATTCATGCTCTTCTGTTACAGAATCATAGATCTAGAATTTGAAGAATTCATTTAACATAATCAAAAGGTGACACCCTTTCATGCCAAGATAAATGAGCTCCAGAGCACAGACCTCAAACTGGAAGGAGCTGTCCAGGTCAATTCACTCATTTTAAGGCTAGAAGTAAAGTGACAAGCCCAAGAAGGGATTTGAACTTGAGTTCTCTGCAGAATCTATGTTCCTTCTACTTTAGCTAGAGATACAATGCATAAAGTGAAAGATTTGGAAATAAAGAAGATAAGAATTCAAATTCTGCTTCAGATACTTACTACCTGGGTGATCCTGGACAAGTTATTTACTTTCTATATGCTTCAGTTTCCAGGGCATCTAGATGGTGCAATGATTAAGACACTAACTTTGAAAGCAGAAGAGCCCAAATTTAAATATGACCTCAGACATTTTACATGTGTTACTATGTAGCCTTGGGCAAGTCACTTAACCCTGATTGCCCCACATTCAGGGCCATCTCCAGTCATTCTGATTCATATCTGGCCATTGGACCCAGATGGCTCTGGAGGAGAAAGTGAGGCTGGTGACTTAGCACAGCACTCCCTCACTCAAATGCAATTCATGTGCTTGTCATAACATCACCTCCCTGATGTCATGCCTCAACTGCAAAATAGATACTCATTATTACCTCACTACATTTTTTAATGTCTCAGTTACCTTATCTAGAAAATTAAATTAATAATAGCATTTATCTAAGAGGGGTAGTTGGTAGGATCAAATGAGATAATATTTGTAGAGCAATTACTATCACCATCATCATCATCATCATCACCACCACAACCATTACCACACTGCCTGCCTAAAAGCTAAGAAGGATATTATGAAAGAGAAAGCACTGATTTCAAATCAGAAGACCTAGTTTAGTTTCAGTTCAACTAATGACTATGTATTTGATACTGAGAAAATCATTTCAACACTCCAGGTCAAGAAATAGCTATTAAATGGATTATTATTCTCAAGGTACTGTGAATTCAAGGATAAAAACCAAATAGTCTATGCTTCCATTGTAGGGGGCTAAGGCTGGAGGGCAGAAGGACAGGAGGGATAAGATATAGATTATAGATTTAGGGTAGCATTGGAGTAAGGAAGAGAAATGAAATTAGAAACCAGGAAACTTGGTTCTAAATTAAAGGTTCCTTCCATGCTGACACAAGGTAAAAGTGATATAATTTTGAAGGAAAGAGGCAAAGAGAGAACACTAAGGCCTGAGAGAAGAGGTATCTGGAAAATATTCTTGCAAAATAAAAAGTTGAGAATCCATGATTTATCTCTAAATCACAGGACCTTACATAGGCTGATTATTGATTGAACAAGAAGGGAGGAGGGAAACTTTGAGATATTAAACAATTTATCTAGGAATGAAGGGGTGTTGACCTTTGATTATGTTGAGTGCATGGGCTGTGAAATATGGCACATTCTCTTTAAGCCAAAAGTAATTGACATTCTTTACTAATGTCATTTAAAATTTTGCATTTTGGGTAAATTTATCTATCAGGACTCCCCAAAAAATATCCTCCCACTCCTAAGTAAGGATTATCAAGTGTAGGAACCAGCTACTAAGCCTGCATCACTCAATGGCTTTCTTTTTTACACTACTTTACAATAAAGATCTAAGTCCTATGGATCATAACCTTCGTTTTGAGGATTTTAACATAGCAATACAAGAAAGTGCTGTTCCATTGTCCAAAGACTAAAAGACAAATCAGGATAGATAGATCTACTGAAGATCAGGCTTTGATTTTAGTGGGGGAAAATAGAATAGGCTTTTTCAATCAGTCAACAAGCCATTAGTTAGCTAAGGGATGCAGTGGATACAAGCTCTGGGTCTGTAGGCATAAGACCCAAGTTTAAATCTAACCACAATCACTTACTAGCTGTGCTTCCCTGGACAAGTCACTTAACCTCTACTTGATTGCTTCTTTATCTAAACATAGTGATAACATCAGCACCTGTGATTTTTGTGAGAAGCAAATGAAATAATGTTGAAATAATGTTTAGTGTAGTACCTAACACATAGTAGAAATAATCCTTATCTATATAATGAAACTCTGACTATTCAGATCTATATTCAAGTGAAAGATAGAACTATAAAGCCTAAATAACTACTTTATGAAAACTAGATTTCTAGTAATGATTTTGACACTATTGGACTAAGGTGACTAGAGGGAACTCAATCTTCATGATTCAATTTTCTTACTTACAAAATGAGGATAAGATATCTTCTATACACAACCCTCCCAGGACTATTACTTTTCAAAGCATATTCACATAAATAATATTTCTAAAGCATTTTAAAGTTTGCATATTTTTCACCTGATGGTCACAATAACCCTGTGAGGTGGGTACTATAGATATTTTTAATCTATCAGATGAGGAAATTGATATTTAGTGATTTGCCTATCACTCCATAGCTAGGGAAGGTCAATTAACCAACAAGCTTTTACTAAGATCATACAGTCTGACAAGTACTGAGCTAAGGACTAGAAACACAAAAGAAGAAAAAAATGCCTCTGCCTTCAAGGAGTTTACATTTTAATTAGCAAATCATTTACTTTAATGATTTACATAATAATTTATATTGCTTTCCAATGACTTATAAATGATTTTCATAATAAGGAAATGAAGCTTACAATCTAATAAGCAAATCACTTCCACACTCTGGGACTTAGTTTCCACAATTCAATGAATGTCTTAAAGCATTGTGAATATTAGGATAGAAACCAAGACAACCTAATAAGGGAAACAACATATATAACTAAAAACATGAAAGATAAATACAAAGCAGATGGAAGATGTGCTAAGAGGGGATGACTCTAGTAACTAGGGGTAAGAGGGAGTCAAAAATGCCTCCTAGAGGAGTTATATAATCTATTACTATATATAATCTATTAACTATTACTCAAAAATTCTATGATAGCCATTCAATGTGGGATTATTTTCCACATTTCCATCATTACTATATAAAATGAAAGACTCCTTTCCAATGAGAAGTCTAACAAAAGTCAAATGAGTATTGTTCTACCAGACTTTATTCTTTATTTTCTGAATTTTATGGGCAAGATGTTGAGTTTAAGGGGTGGGTAAGTTGCTACTCTCCATAAGAATTAAACCTTATTTTCAATTTAATCTCCTGGATATCATGGGAAAAGTCTTCTAATTTTCCTTTCTGCCTCTATGATGAATTACAAATCAACTACCTGTGACAGATGGGTACCTTTCTTTCTAAATACACATGCAAATTTAAGAGGCCTAACATCCATTAACAGCTCTTTCCATAATTTCTTCTTTTTCATATAGCAATCATTCAAATGTCAGTCTGAGCCATTTTCTTCTTATTTTTTTCTACCTGGAGATGGTTATCATACTCTACATAATGTTATTAATTTGAAAAATTATCTATATATTATCTCTTCAATCAGGCTTGTCTTCTCAAATTGACCAATTCCTTTTCATTTTTGTTCTGAGGTACCATCCACATAACCATTGGATCTTTCTAAACCTTTTCCAAATTCTACAAATCTCTCTTCAATTGCATAGTCTATGGGTTGAAAACAGAAGCCAACATTGTTATTTGCTGAACTGTAGAGTTGATAACCATCACTGTAGGCACAGTCCTCTCTCAATTATGCAGGTAACTTGTATTCAGGGTCAGATCTTCCATCTGAACAAATACCTTCTAACCATTCAACAGATAGTTATTGAGAAGCTGCTAGGTGCCCTCAACTGTGAATATTGTGTAAGATAGAAAATGGAATAATAGTTCTAGTCTCAAAAAGCTTACAATTTTATTGAAGAGACAGTATATAAATATGTGAAAGTCTAATAATAACAAAAATTAAAGTGACAGAAGATAGTAATAGGAGAAACATGAGTAGCCCAATGCCACAATACTTCTATGTTCAAAATTTTGATAAATGAAAGCATTAAGGATTCCTTGAGTTAGAGAAACCTAAATGCATTGATTTATTGCTTTTATTTATTCACATAAAATTTATTCACATAAAATGAGGAAATTGTATTAAAGGCTATGTAATCATCCCACTCTTAGCTCTGAAATCTAAGATTATATACATATATATATATATATATATATATATATATATATATATGTATATCACTGAATCTCAGAGTCAAAAAGATTCTGGGCTGTAGAGAAAGAACATGGGTTGTAAAGTCAGATAACAGTGTTTAAATCCCTTCTTGGCCATTAAGTCCTTGTGTTACCTGGTAAAAGTTATTTAACCTCTAGGATCTCAGTTTCCTCATCTGGAAAGTGAAAATTTGATTTAGATGGCCTCTGATATTGCTTCTAACTCTATCTAGATCCATCATCTGATTCTCTCTGAATTTATAACTGGATAGTGATTATTTCTATTACTGGCCTGACAAATAGTCATTCAGTCATAACTTGAAAACAGTCTACTAATGTATTCCATTCTTCTTTTAGAGATCTCTAATTGATAATTTGTTTCCTTAAATAACAATTAATTATGTACCTCTTTGCAATATCTATTAAGGTCTTTCCTCAAAAAATTAAACAAAAAAGTCTTAATCCTTCTTTGAAGATGAAAGCCCTTTAAAAACTTGAAGACAGCACTATCTTTTTTTTCCCTTTAAGCTAAACATTCTTAGATCCATGGCAACTGACATTCATATGATCTCAAGACCCTTCACCATTTCCATTGCCTTCAATGAACTATTCTCTAGCTTATAAATGTCTTTCCTAACATATGGTACCCAGAAGCAAAGTGAACATAGAAATAGAACAATTTATATGAATAACATAGTTACAAAGACAAACAACTAAAAAGGCATAACACTGATCAATTCAATGACCAACCATAATTTCAAAGTACTTACATTGAATATCTCTCCTGACAGAGAGAAGACAAACAACCCAGGGTACAAAATTATATATCTATAATATAAATTGGATTGCTGCAAGGCAGAGCTACATAATGTTGTCAGCC
The DNA here is from genome assembly GCF_037893015.1 of Macrotis lagotis. Taxonomy (NCBI): domain Eukaryota; kingdom Metazoa; phylum Chordata; class Mammalia; order Peramelemorphia; family Peramelidae; genus Macrotis; species Macrotis lagotis. The sequence continues at coordinate 33,144,444 of NC_133665.1, forward strand.
TCTCTCTCTCTTTCTGAGTTACCAGACAGTAAAAAACAAAAATCAAGACAATCAAGGACAGCTCAGGATGCAGTGGATGATCTAGATCTCTTAAATGTCTGACCAAGCAGTGGTGGAAATAGATGGTGAAGATAAAAGTTGTAGCAGCCTCAGAAGTCCTCAGGTCATAAATGGTAAGGAAACTTGGCAACCAGACAGAAAGAGGTTACAAAGGATACAAAAGTACTAGCTACAGAATCAGATGCTATTTGGCAAATTCATTGCTATAACCACTTCTGGATCATAGTTTCAAAGCAGAAAGAATCACTTTCAATTAATAAACAGTGGGAGCACTAAGAAGTGGTGTCACTTTTGGTGTCAAGGAATTAGGAATCCTGAGGAATAAAATAACTTTTAGTTTTAAGGGAGCAATGATTCTGAGGTGTAGTATCAGTTATAATCTCAAGCGCTCAGGGACCCTTCAAGGGATGCAGACCAGGACAGCAGTGGTCACACCTCTCTCCATTTCATACCACTTTGGAAGCATGAAAAACAACCAAATCCCTAGAACTAGTTCTGAAAGTAGCTGGGTGAAAATCCTGAAGCTTGAGACAGTAGCCTTCCCCCTCAAAACACACCCAATCAGAGAACAGAATCCAATCTTAACATCAAGATGAAAATTAAGAAATGCAGTATAAAAAGAAGAAGAAGGAAGAAGAAGAAGAAGAAGAAGAAGGAAGAAGAAGAAGAAGAAGAAGAAGAAGAAGAAGAAAGAACCTAACCATAAAAAGCTATTATGTGACAGAGACAAATATGAAGTCAAAGCAACTACAAGTATAGCCTCAAAGGAAAAAAAAAAAACAGGAATTGGATGCAAGCCCAAAAAGAATTCATATAAGAGTTTTAAAAATGACTTTCAAAAGCAAATGAGAGTGGTAGAGTGAAAATTAGGTTATGAAATGAGAGCAAAGAAAGAAAATTATGGAAAAAACAATAGCTTGATAAAAGAGTCATAGAAAACTGTTGAAGAAAATGGCGCTTTAAAAAACAAAATTTGGGACAGCTAAGTGGCACAGTGGATAGAGCACTGGTCCTGAAGTCAGGAGGACCTGAGTTCAAATCCAGCCTCAGAAACTTAAAATTACCTAGCCTTGTGACCTTGGGCAGGTCACTTAATCCTGATACCTTGCAAAAAGAAATTTGTCAAATGGAATAAGAGGTACAAAAATTTATTGAAGGAAAGAACTCCTTAAAAACAGCATTAATCAAATGGGGGAAAATGTACAAAAGTTCACTGAACAAAATAATTCCTAAAAAATTAAGGGCAAATGCAAGCTAATAACTCCAGTAAGACATCAAAAACACTAATACAGAGTCAAGAGAATGAAAAAGTAGAAAAATATGAAATATCTCATTAAAAAAACAAATCTGAAAAATAGACTGTGGAAAGATAAGGTAAGAATTATTGGACTGGGGTGGCTAGGTAGTGCAGCGGACAGCGGATAAAGCACCAGCCCTACAGTCAGGAGTACCTGGGTTCAAATCTGGTCTCAGACACTTGATAATTACCTAGCTGTGTGGCCTTGGGCAAGCCACTTAACCCCATTTGCCTTGCAAAAACCTAAAAAAAAAAATTATTGGACTAACTGAAAGCCAGGATCAAAGAAATAGCCTAGACTTTATATCTCAAGAAATCATCAAAGAAAACTGCCCTAATAGTCTAGAATCAGAGGCTAAAATAGAAATTGAAATAATCCTTTGATCACTTGCTAAAAGATATTCCAAAAGGAAGCTTTACAATAAAGACAGATATAAACAATAGAAGAAAGGTAGGCCAAGCCAACATAATAAAACTGAAAATTCTGCATGAATTAATCTGTTTCAGTGTCATACAAATCAAACCACCAAAAATTATTTTATAGAACTAGAAAAAATTAACAAAAGTTATCTGAAAGAACAAAAATTCAACAGTATCAAGGGAATCAAAAGGAAAAAATATGATGGAAAATGGCCCAACAATTTCAGATTTCAAACTATATTACAAAGTGGTAATCTTCAAAATAATCTGTCTAAGAAAAGGAATGATGAATCAGTGGAATAGATTAGATACACAACATATAGTACTAAATAGCCATAGTAATCTAGTGTTTGATAAATCTAAAGATCCAAGCTTTTGGGATGAAAACTCTATTTTTGACAAAAATTATTGGGAAAACTGGAGAACAGTTGGACAAAAACTAGATATAGATGAGAATCATATTACATACCACTTATTAGATTATCTGACATGACAAAAAAGGAAAATGATAAATACTGGAGGTAATATGGAAAAATTAGGGCATTTATGCATTATTAGTGGAACTGTGAACTAGTCCAATGAAAAATTTGTTATTATGACCAAAGGGATATAAAACTGTGTTTACCCTTTGACCCAGCAATAACTACTACCAGATATATATCTCAAAGAGATTAAAGGGAAATGGTCTTATTTGTACAGAAAAAAATTTTATAGAAATCCTTTTTGTGGTGACAAAGAATTAGAAATTGAGGAGATGCCTATTAAACGGGGAATGGTTGAACAAGTTGTGTTATAGGATGGTTTCAGAAAAACCTAGGAAGATTTGTATGAATCATACAGGTTCAGCAGAAGCTGGAGAGCATTATATACAGCAAAAGCAGTATCATAAGGATGATCAACTATAAAAGAATTAACTAGAGGCAGCTAGGTATCACAGTGGATAGAGCACTGACCCTGGAGTAAGGAGAACCTGTGTTCAAATTTAACCTCAGACATTTAATACTTATTTGGCTATATGACCTTACACAAGTCACTTAACCTTATTGCCTTGAAAAAGAAAAAAAGACTTAATTACTCAAAAAACAGAATGCAGATTTAAGTTTATTTCTTTTTCTTCAGGTTTTTGCCTGCTTTCTTTTCCACCAAAATTAATATGGAAACATGTTTTGTATGACTTCACATGTATAATCCATATCAAATTGTTTGCCTTCTTAAGAAGAGGAAAGTTGTAGGAATTTGAAATTCAAAATTTTAAGAAATGAATGTTAAATGATTACTATGGAAGTATTTTACATGATTGCACATATATAATCTATATCAAATTGTTTGCTAATTCATGAAGTAGAGAAAATTTAGAACTCAAAATTTTATATAAGAAATTAATATTAAAAGTTGTACTTTCATGTAATTGGAAAAAATAATATATTTAAAAATAAAATAAAAAGTATTTTAAAATTTTTTCATATGTAATTAGGAAATGTTTAACAAAATAAAGAGATATACATTTTTCTCTAATAAATTTAGTAAATCTAACCCACTGGCATGTTTTTTATATTGTTACTCTATTCAACATGTTACCTTTCTCTCTTCTAGTTTTGAGACATTGACCAATTTTCTAAGGACCCTTTATCTCTGACATTTCAGTGGATATGCAATTTCATTAAGGTAAATTCTTGCTCCAGGTGTAGAGATCTCAAACTATCCATATCTATGTCATCCTTCATGACTCTTTCATTTCTTCCCATAAATACTCAAATAGAATCTATTAATCTAGAAGGCCTTTTTCTAGTTCCTTTAATGTTATGATGGTACCAATGTAGTATTTATACTATGAATTTACTCTTCACTCTTGTTATATGGTTAACCTATATCCTTTTCTAGTAATCTCTTTAATGATATCTTCTCTTCTATTTCTTGAATGAAATGCTTTCTTGGTAACATGTTGCAGTCACACCCTCCATGCATCTCTCCATGGCCTTTTGGATGACTTGTAATTTTATATCTTTGAGGTTATGGTATTCCTTGATTAATAGCCATGTGGCATCACCAGAAGAATACTAGCATTCACAAATTACATCTTTACAGTGATCAAATTGGCCAAAAAGTACAGAGAATATGACATTATTCTGTTATGCTGTGTATGTTTATCAATAATTTTTTTAAAAATTGATTCCATAGTACATAATTCTGCTTTAATGACTCTCCTTCACAATGAATCTCTTGTGCATTATTAAAATCACATGAGAATCTTTGATGGATCCAAGAGATGTTTTAAGATGATTTTTAATTATTAAGTGAGGTATAAAAATGAGATATGAACTCAGAAATGTGCATCACTGTCATAGAAAATGTCCTATGCAAATGGAAGAAAGATTCCCTATAGCTGACAAAATTCTCAGAAGCTCCTGTTTATAGATGCCATTAAGGTGGCTGCCTCCAGTCTCTTCCTCTCCAATCTATCCTCCACACAGCTGTCAAAATGATATTCCCAGGGGCTACTAGGTAGTGCAGTGGACAAAGTATTGGTCCTGGAATCAGAAGGTCTTGAGTTTAAATCTGAACTCATGCAAAGTCCCCTCTCCCCACCCTTCCCATTACCTCACAAAAACTGAAAAAAAAAAACTTATATTCCTAAGGCTGGTATGCTCAAAAAGTTCTATTGATACCACCACCACCATTGCCATCAGAATAAAAACAAACTCCTCTGTTTAATATGTGAAGATCTTCATAATCTAATTCCAGACTACTTTTCCAAACTTATACATTATTGCTATTCATACATTCCAACTCATTGACTCAAACATAACATTCCTTCTCTTCAGTCTCCATATGTATACCTGAAAAATATTGTCTCCTCAAACTCTATCTTTCAATAATTTCTATTAACCTTCTAAACTTTTTCAAGCAACATTAGACCTTTCCTGATTCCCTCAGCTACTATCCTCCATGAATCCAAAATTACTTTTAATATATATATATATATATATATATATATATATATATATATATATATATATACCTTCTGAGTATTTATATGTGTACATGCTGATTCCTGCAATAGACATGTAAGCTCCTTCAGACAAGGAACTAAGTGTTTTTTATCTCTGTCAATCTATTGCCAGTATTTAGCTCAGTTTCTATGACATAACAGGTGTTTAATAAATGCTTCTTGTTTTGTTTCTCAGGCCATGAATGATTGCAAACCTTGTTCAATGAGATTTATAATTTCTCACGTGAGTTTAGCCTAATAATCCTCACAGGAAAAAAATTAAATAAATGAAGAATATATGTTTTCCAGACTGTGATATGCATTTGCATAGAAAACCCATTGAAGTGGTCCATTAATACTTATATCTTGAACAGAAACTTCATATGGACAATTATCTGGTCCAGATTTTAATACAAGAACAAGCTGAATTGATTGCTTTGGGAGAAATATATAGTACTTTAAATAAATTCAATCTTCTTCCTGAAATAAGAGCTTTTAGTGCTCTTAAATCTAGTTACATATTTCCATATCAAAATTTTGTAGGCATTCTTTTGCTTACTCTGGTGTGCATCCTCCACACTTAGAATTTAAAAAAAAACAGAGCTGGAAATAATCTTAGAGGTCATTGAGTTCAACCCCTCATTTTACAAATGAGGAAATTGAGGCAAAGAGAGATTAAATGACTTGTCCAGGGTCATACAGCTAGTAAGTGTTTGAGGTAGAATTTGAACCTAGACCTCCCTGACTTCAAGTAAAGTCATCTATGCACTAAACTATGCTTTTAAAAAATCTGTTGGTCTCTATACATCTACATAAAGTCTTGCTGGTCAACTACCCTTTCTCTCCCTCTTGAGGACTTCATTTTTGAGTATCCTCCAATCCCTTCAAGATTAACTTCCCCTAGAAAATTTTAACCATTTGAAATCTGTTCTATCTACATCTAAAGTTCATTGCAGACCACGTACAGCTCTCCCCCTTTCTATCACAGATTTTAAGAAAGTACTCACTATACTCCCTAGCCCAAAGTCTTCATAATTTCTATCCTCTTTGGTAGTTAAAAAAGAGTTTCAGAATAACAATTCCTTTCACTGATTCCTCTACCTTTAGAAGTTCAAGTACAAATTGAACAACTTTTAGCTGCTCAGCTTTGGCAGAGAGATCTGCAGAAGAGGACATGACATCATTATTATATTATTCTTTTGTGTAAGACTTGTGATATGTTTCCCAAACTCTTCATCTATTTCCTCCATCTGACTAGGTGTCATACAGTTTACTCTGATGAGAATATCATTTCTGATTTTACTTAAATTAATCACCTAACTGCTGTCTATGATGCTACCTTGTTCTGGTTCTTGAATAATTCTCATGAGTATATCTTCTTAATATATCACATACATCTCTACCTCCTTTATTTATATGTTCTCTTTGAATAATGTATATCTTTCTAAAGACAATCTAAATCTCACCCTAATAAATCTCAGTTATACCCAAGATTCTACTAAAAATATGATTGCCAACCCTTATTAGTTACAATCCATCTGTGACCAGGATCCCATAATTTCTATTCCAGAAATTCAAATTTTTAAGGTATTTTTGTAAATATACTCCTTTTGTCTGCAGCTCCTCACCTTCGATCATAACATTACAAAAAATATCAACTGTGCAACTGAGATCTTCAATTTTTTGCCCTACCTATCCTTGTCATTGGTGATTCTTTTTAGATTTCTTCTGGTTACAGTTTTCATCTACTTTGTAAAATAAGCCCTGTGAGAGATTTGGTAGGATACCTACTCAGTCTCTTTCCTCAACACTATTTTTAAAAGCACCTTTAGGTTTTCTATATCTTATAAATAAGAATCCCCTTCAAATGCAAAGTGAGACATTTGAAAAAGTTGCTTATTTCTTTTGTATCATGAAAAGTACCATTACCACCAAGTTACATAAATATTAATGAGGTACCTACTACATGTAAGGGTCTAAGAATACAAACATGAAAATTGTCATTGTTCTTACCCTCAAAGACATTGTAGAATATCAAAAAGTAATGTGGCATGCACACAAAAAATCATAATAGATGGTAACATGCTGAGAGCAAAGTGGACAACTAGACAATGTCTTCTATTATACCTGGGGGAGAAGACATTAGAAAAATTAGGGAAGACTTCGTGAAAGAGGTGATACCTGAGCTAAGTCTTGAATAAAAAGGAGGAATTTGAAAAAAATATATAATGCTTTCCAGCCATGAGAAATGAACACAGAAATTGGCATATCAAGTTTAGAAAACAATAGTTGTTAGCCAACTTTTTTATAGGAATAGCATGAGAATAAGCTCTGAAAGTGTCAGGACAGAGCTGGCTATTAACCTTCTCTCATTTATTTTAGAACTCTACCAAAGCATGAAATACATGGGAAAATATGCAAGAACCATGTCCCTGAATCTCCTAAGGAAAAAACTGTTGGTAGACATACTTTTTAGCTTGGTGGACTTTTTCATGCCTTCTTCTGTGCTAACTCATCCTTTTTAAGAATTTATGGGAAGAACTCACTCTGCCGAAGCATTGGATATAGACATTTTAATAGGTTAGCTATACCACTCTTTCCTCACCATTGAAACTTTACTGCTAGAATCAAAGCATTTAAATTGCCATCCTAAGCTTTTAAAAATAAAGTTGGAGTTAGACTGACACCATGTAATTATTAAACTCTACAACATGCCACTGCCATGCAGTTGGCACTAAGGTATGGAAACTTCAGAAGCCTTTCAAAGAGAAGAAAAAAATTCAAGAAAAAACATCAAGGATATAAGGTTCTCATTAAAAATGCATCTTAGAAAAATTGTTTTAAGCTAACTTGGTTAGAGCAGCTGCAGAGCAAAGCAACTTTGGCAGCAATATGACCAATTCAGACTTTCATTTGTATTTTTAAATGATATAAGAACAATTAAAGCACAATTTTAAAAACATAACTAGAAATTAAACCTGAAGAGTAATTTATTTTTCTAGTTAAAACTCAACAATTTAAATGATTCTTGAGGTTAATCTGTGGTTCTAATACATGCTAATCATGAACTTCACTAATAAATGCATGCTTTGGTTTGACATCTATAATCATAGAAATTTAGACTTAAAAGAGAGCTTACAAGTCACCCAATCAATTTAGAGAGATGTTACTGAGGGTCAGAGAGGTAGAATAATTTGCCCAGTTCAACTTAATTCAATAAAAATTTCAGTATAACCTATAATGTATAAGAAATTGTGATAGGTGCTAGGAAGTCCAGAATCTAATAGAATGCATAAGATCCATAGAGAAATAAGTATGATATATGAATGTTATAATGACAAAGGCAAGGTCTAGACAAATGAGGAGGCACAGATTACTTTGAGCTTTGTGTGTGGGGTGTGTGTGTGTGTGTGTGTTTGTGTGTGTATTAGGAGAGGAAATGGGGAGGGGGATGAGGGAGAAAGATAAGGCTCCATGGAGAAGAAAACAAACTGAATCTTGAAGAAAAGGAATCCAACATGTAGTACATTCCAGACATAGGAAGTGATTTATGCAAAAGAAATCATATAGGACAGGAAGAGATGAAAACAGCTAATTTGGATACAATACAAGTGTACAAAGGGAAGTAGAATGAAATTAGATTTGGAAAAGTGAGTTGGTATCAGATTGTAGAAGGCTTTGAATATCAACATAAGAAGTATGGGTTTTTTTGTTGGTGGAAAGGAATGCCCTATAGATTTTTGAGTAGAGGAACGATGTAGTCAGAATGCTAGATAATTTTGGTAGCAGTGTGAAGAATGGGTTGGAAAGGAAAGATAGGAGGCAGGCAGACTAGTAAAGAGCCATTTGCAATATATAAATAAGAGATTATAGTGGCTAGTAGACCCACAGGTGGAAAGGAGGTGAGATATTTTGGAGGTAAAGTATATAGGATTTCATAACTAATCCTAGGCAGGAAAGGAAAGATTCAGGGGCAGGTTATTAAGGAAGAAAATAAGATCCACTTTAGATATAGAACTTGAAGTGCTGGAAGGGAAACCAAAGCTAACAGGTGGTCTTAAATAAAGAACTAACATTCAGGAGAGACATCAGAGCTGAAGATACATAGATATGGGAAGTATCTGCATAGATGAGATAGAATCCATGAACTCTCAAATGGGAACGTATAAAGAGGAAAGAAGAGGGTCAAAAATGTTGTCTTATGGGGATATTCCTCCTTCACAGAGGTAAAGGTGGGGAAGATAGAAGATGAAGTATCAAAAGAGGCTGAGAATAAGTAGTCTAATAGGTAAAAAAAAAAATGGTAAGAGAATTCTATCACCAAAGTCAAAGGAAAAGGAGCATTAAGAAGGGGAAGCCAGTCACTGGACCCCTGCAAGGAAACATAAGGTCATAATTCAAAGATGTTTCCTTTTCTCCTCAGTCCTTTTCTTTTGTGTTTGCTACTCATCTAACTTGGAAACTCAATGTCTGTTCTGTATTTTGGATAACATCTGGCATATGTTAGGCAAAGTAAATAATGGGTTCTCTTTCTCCAAGTGGAAAAGATTTATTCTTTGGTGGGGGGCATAGACAGGGAGGGGAATGTCACTATGCATTAGGACAAAGGAAAAGAGAAAAGCTAGACTTTATCTTAGTGAGGGGAGGCATTGTTCCAGAAGTATTAGGACACCAAGTCCTGCCTGTCTTTTTTCTCTCTACCCATCCCCAGCATCATTTCTAATGCAGCTACTATAGTGGAATTTGGATTTCAATACAATAAACATTAAAGCCTTATTATAATGTGTACCATCTCAAGTACATAAAAATTCAAAGTGACAGAACTTAGAATATAGTTAATGTTGCTGATTACTGACACAATTGGTCATTTGCCATTCTAAGTCAGCCCTATGAACTCAGGAGTATGACCCTAACTGAAAGACCAGAGACAGAAAAAAATGTCCCTGGTGTATGGCTCCCCTCCATGATATCAACTTCAAAGATTAGGAATGTGACCCAACTATCCCAAGTTCCTCTTAATACCCACTTTTAGATTTTTGTATCCCCCAATGCCTAGAACAGGGCTGTCCAACCTTACCATTAAAAGTTTTTATTGAAACAATAGATAGTATATTTTGATTTGCCATTTTAGTGAGAGTTCTGCGGTAGCTTGGTTTCATTTACCAAAGCATTTAGTAAACCCACAGCAAGTTGCATTTTGGACAGCCCTAGCCCTGGCCTAAAACAATAGAATTGGCGGGGGGGGGGGGGGTTCTGGTTGGGGTTGGAGGATGGTGTGGAATGTGATATTATGATTTCATCAGTGTAGAAAACTCCTACCCTTAGAAATTCTCTCCATATTGGTCACATTTCTAATTTATAGTTTTAGATTGTTGACTAAATGACTTCTCCATGGTCATACAATTTTTTATGTGTCAGAGGCAAAATGGAGTGCTCACCACTCTGCCATACTGCATTGCACATAAGTGCTCACTCTTTGTTTAATTAGATTTCACCTGCATTCATGAATTTATCTCTCTTAGAGCTAGTTGGAATTTCAGCCAATATCAGGATTTAGGATAAGTTTACTCCCCAATAAGTAAAGTAAGACTTCCTTTATTGTTTCTAAATTTATCTCATTCTCTAAGATGTATTCTCTTTTACCTTCAGAAAGATATAGATTTCTCTTATGCTGAAAAATCTTCACTTAACCCTATTGCCTCTTCTAGCTATTATAGAACTATTTCCTTCTTCTGACAAATTTTTTCAAACAAAGGATCTGCAACTGCTGCTTTGATTTCCATTGTTGTAGTAGTGACGGTTTATTGTTGTTGTTGTTCACTTATTTCTGTCATGTATAAATCTTCATGATTCCATTTGGTGTTTTCTTGTGAAAGATACCAGAGTGGTTTGCCATTTCCTTCTCCAAATCATTTTATCAAAGAGAAAATTAAGGCAAACAAGATTGAATAATTTTCCCAGGGTAACACACTGAATTTACTCCATCAATATTCCAAGTGGTGTAGCTTTTCCCCTTACCATAACATTGAAACTGGTCAACAATGACCATCAAATTGTCAATCCAGTTGTCTTTATCCAATTCCACTCCTAATCAATGTGTCTTCATCATTTTTTTTGTTTAGGTTTTTGCAAGGCAAATGGGGTTAAGTGGCTTGCCCAAGACCACACAGCTAGGTAATTATTAGTGTCTGAGACCGGATTTGAACCCAGGTACTCCTGACTCCAGGGCCGGTGCTTTATCCACTGTGCCACCTAGCCGCCCCTGTGTGTCTTCATCATTGAGCACTGTTGACTATCCTCTCAATTTCTTCCTTTGACTTCTATGACAATGCAGTGTTCTGATTTTCCAAATTATCATTCTATTTCCTCCTCTTATTTTTTTTCTTCCTCTCACCCTTTAAATGTAAATATTCTCCAAGGCTCAATTCCTAGTCTTTCTCTTTTTCCTTTTCTACACACTCTACCTTGAAGCACCAAACCATTATCATAGCTTCATCTATTGCTTCTATACAGATTTCTTTCATATCTTTATGTACAACCATGATCCCTTACTCAAGCACTAGTTTTTGTATCATCAATAGCTTAAATATCTCAAATATCTCACATCACTAAAAATTCAAAATGTTCAAAAAAAATTTATCTTCTTCTCCTCTACCAATAAATTGCACCTCCTAATACAGCAACCATTCTCTCTTACCTCAACAATCTTTGATCTCTTTTCTGAATCCATATAGCCATAAATTCTTCACGATTTTTCCTTTGAAATGTCTCACTAGATATCCCTCATCTCATCTTAAATGTCACCATCTTATATTTTGTTAGACAGGCTGGATCCAGTCTTCTATCTTTCATTTATACTGTTACTCTTTCATCCTTGGATAGAATGTAAGCTCCACAAGGGCTTACATAAAATAATTTACTTTTCATTCTGGATTATCTCCTGGGTACCCCTCAGTCTCTATCCCCCGCAAAGTACCATCTCAAAACCTGTAGTTTTTCTTTGCTTGCACTTATTTTTGTCCCCAAAATTTAGTACAGTACCTGGCTTTTAGTAGTCACTTAATGCTTATTGATGGACTGACTAAAATACCTCTCTTGTTCATTTTGCTATTGTCATTGATTGGTGTCTGACTCTTCTTGGCTCCATGAACTATAATGTCCAAGGGTATTCTTTTTAGCAAAGATTCTAGAATACTTTGCCATTTTCTTCTCCAGTGTATTAAGACAAACATGGGCAGCTAGGTGGCACAGTGGATAAAGCACCGGCCCTGGAGTCAGGAGTACCTGGGTTCAAATCCAGTCTCAGACACTTAATAATTACCTAGCTGTGTGGCCTTGGGCAAGCCACTTAACCTCATTTGCATTGCAAAAAAAAAACCCTAAAAAGACAAACAGAAGTTAAATGATGTGTCCAGGCTCACATAGTTATTGAGAGTCTGAGAAAATTTCAAAGTTAGGTCTTTCTGACTCCAGATCCAGTACTCTAATCCACTACACCATTTAACTGCCCCCTCTATCATCATTAACAAGCTCAAAAAGCTCATTTTATTAATTTCTATCATATTCAGTTTAAATACTACTTCCTATTTAAAAAAATAATTCATTCATTTTCATAGTATTTCTGTCTTTTCTTCTGGATTATATTCTTATCTGATCTCTGTGTAACTGAGGTGACTATCTGCCTTCAATGTCCAAACTTGCCCTTATAAAACATCAAGTCATCTTACTCAAAGCTATAACTAGCAATTTTGATCCACAAAACATGCCCGAGGGAAGCAGCATGAACATGCCTTGAAATTAACTGTAAGATAAATTCATTGCAGTGGTAAGAAGACATTCCAGCAAGATGCCCTGTAGGGAAGATGGTATGGTGATGAGATAGATATATTCACACATAATGAAGGAGGGAAATGAATGAGGGAAAAGTTAACTTGAGGTATTCCCATTTAGGAGAGGAAATGGGTCGTCTAGTAACCTCTTTTTAAAATGAATTATTCTTCCTCTGTCTTAATCTTGGTTGTTTATACAGGGTATAAGTACTATCAGAACTCTTCTAATTTTTGATGGCATGGGGCAAGCTCCAATCATCCCACCCCTCTCTACTTACAACTATCTTATCCCCTCTTTAATTTCTTCATTATCACCAGTAAGAAAAGATGCCCACCAAAATGGCTGCATCCACAATCCTTCAGTTTTTGGTGGTTAAATTGCCTAAACAATGATACACCAGAGCTAAGAAAGGGATCATCAACAAAAGATAGATAATGTTCAGTGTTCCAATTCCAGTTTGTATCAGGTCACTTCTTACACACAAGGAAGATGAGATCAGATTAAATTTCCATTGAATCTTTCACCCTGTCTGATCACTGGTTTGAGCTGTCAGGACAGAAGTAAAAAGAGCTGGTCAAGGCTGAAACAAGGACTTGCTGCATAGTGCTTTCAATGTGAGGAAAAGTGAAGAAATGAGAGAGTGAGAGAGAGAGACAGAGAGAGAGAGAGAGAGACAGAGAGACAGAGAGACAGAGAGACAGAGAGACAGAGAGACAGAGACAGAGACAGAGACAGAGACAGAGACAGAGACAGAGACAGAGACAGAGACAGAGACAGAGACAGAGACAGAGATTTCTAAACCAAGATGATAAAACCCTTTGAGGGCAGGGATAATGTCTTTGGTGGATTCTTTATACAGACTATGACACTTAAGAACTAAAATGAATACTAAACAATGTGGCTCTTGATTATTCAAGGACTCATTAGCTCACTGATTGACAATTTATACCCTTGTTTCCTCCTTGTTCTCTCTCCTGCTGGATGACTTTTGACCATCTAATTGCTTATTTACACTTCCAACAGACTAGTAGGCAGGAGAATGGAAAGGAAGTAAAATTCAAAGCTGTCACTTTCAGTACTTGTTAACACCTCTAACAAAAATTCGGTGGTACTTTAGTTTTGGACTAAGTGAAATACATTTTACTGATTTGTTGTCTGTCCACAGCTTACATCTCCATCAATTTTAAGCACTAAAACAATGTTGTTATGGAGTTCTTTAAACCATAGTAGATAAACAAAAGCTCATGAGGCTTGGGGAGTGCTTTTTCTTTGTTGGTGGTGATTTGGGGGTTGGAATTTTTTTTTAAGATTGAGTGCTATGGATCAAAAATAAATCTAGCTTTGACCTTTTTTCTAAGCTCCAATCAAGTATCTCTAATTCCCTGTAAGATACCTATAGAACCAATAAGTATAGGACATCAAATTGACAATTCACTCCCTACTCAACCCATCAACAGTCAAGACTTTTGAGGTAGCTGATTGGTGCAGCATCAGTCTTGGAGTCAGGATCTGAGTTCAAATTTAACATCAGAAATCTGAAACTTACTAGCTGTGTGACCTTGGGCAAATTACTTAACCCCATTGCCACACACACACACACAAAAGAGTTGAATTCAAAGTCTACCTCAAAATCTTAAAGGTAGCTCTGTGATATTAGGTAAATCACTGAACCTTTCTCAAACTCAGTTTTCTTATCCACCTACCCCACAGGGCTGTAGTAAGGATTAAATACAATAATACATGTAAAGCACTTGGCAAAGTTTAAAGTACTCAATAAATGTAATCATCAATTATAATTATTATATTATTAATTATAAATTTTATAATCCTGCTCAGAAATTAGCTCCTTTAAGATGCTTTTTCATGTCCCCATGAATAGAAATGACATTTCCCCTCAGACCTTTCAGAGAACTTCATTTTGTAAATAACTAATGTCATTACCATATAAGTATGTATTATACTCACCTATGTTACTGCCTCATCTTTCTAATACATCTTAAGGTCCTTGAAGGGAGAAATCTAGTATTTCTAGTTTTTATCTTTTCCAATTGTCTGCAAACTATTAAGCTCCTAGTAATTATCTGTTGTCCTCATCTCCACTAAATTGACCCATCATAAATTCAACATATCCAAAATTAAATCCAGCTTCAATCTTTTGGGGATTTTTCCCCCTTATAGGGTGGTAGGAAAATGTGAAATTCATCTTTCATTTTCTCTTGTGCCAAACTGACTCTTCTCAACTAGTTTCTTTCTTTACATCCTCTAATCTATGCCATCACTAGCATACCAGGAATATAATCCTGCAACAAAATTGTACTTCATATCTAGTTCTACCCTCAATCCCCTCTGATTCAACTACTATAACATTGCGAGAGTTCTCTTCCCTAAACACTGCTTTTATGATATCACTTTCTTGCTCAAGAATCGACAGTGGTTCCCAACTGCTAACTATATCACCACTAAACTCCTCTGATTTCTAAAGCTTTCCATCATCATCTTCATTTGACCTAATTTCTAATCAGTCTTTAATACATATCTTGTGTCCTGGTAAATGAGGCTATCTTCACTGCAGACCACATATGCCAAATTTGTTCCTAGTTCCATGTTTTTGTTTATTCTTTCCCTTCTCTGGACTTTCTTCTCTATTTAAACCCTAAACATCCCTCAAGGCCTTTCTTTTGTTATCATAAAGCCTGATAGCCCACACAGATTCCTTCCTTTTCCAAATTCCTTTTTCTTTCTTAGAATCATACAATTGAACATTTGTTAGCTAATCACTTCAAGCATGTTTGTTTTATCTTCTGATAAAGTTCATGAAGGCTCCTTTTTTCCCCTTAGAGCCCCTAGTATATCATACGTTGAATATACTCAATAAATATTTGTCAATTTTGAGGGGGGAAAAGTTATCTTTAGATATTCTAGGTTTCAGTTTCTAAGAGTTTTAGAGCTAGTAGGGACCCCAGAGGCTATCAGCTCCAACCAATACTTTAAACAATTCTCTAATATATCTAACAGGGTCATCCAGCCTCCACGTGAAAACTGCCAATAAGGGAAATTCATTGCATCCTGAGATAGCCCCTTTAACTTTGGAGTGACTATAATTGTTAATGGTGTTTTTCTTACATCAAGCTAAAATCTCTTTCTGGAATTCATACCTATTACTTTTTTTTTTTGCCAAGCTGGACCCAGTAGATAACTTTAAATATTTGAAAATAGCTATTGTTCTCCAACTTCCTCCAAGTCTTCTCTAGAATAAACATTCCCTCCTGCCAATCATCCAGTAACAGAATCTCCAACTCCCCTCACTATCCTATTCACCCAACAACTAGATATGCTTCAGCTTGTCAATGTACTTCCTAAAACACGGTGCCTAGAACTAAATACTATGACAAATGTGGCTGACTGGTCAAAACATAGCAAGACCATCATCTTACTTGTTTTGAACTCTGCCTTTCCCCATGAAAATCAGAATAGATTAGCTTTTGTGAATGCCATCCCATATTGATTATCTTAATGTAGAAATTTTAGTCACCTAAAGTCTTCAGATCTTTTTCAAATTGTCATTTGATCATAAATCATTTCCCAATAACTCTATAGTTATAAAATTAATTATTTAAACACAATTGTTTGTATTTTTCCCTATTAAACTTTGTCTTATGGAATAGAATAAGAAATAATTAAAAGATGAAACTAAATCTTAATATTTTGAAATCTACACAAAGCTAGGCTATAATCTAGTTGATCAATCATATATGTCCTTGAGTTCTTTTTCCAAGGCCCATTCAAATTAGTAAATCTCAGATCCAATAAACTTTTTCCCCATTTGCATGTTAATCTCCCCAATGATTTACCTTTGCTCCCTGGGTTGGCATGCCTGACCAGAAGTTTGCATACTTTTCTGTCACATCCATTTTTAATTCATTATATTTGAATGGGACCCATTAACTGGCTCTAGTAAATGGGAGGACTAAACCAAACTATGCATTCCTAAATGGAGCACTTAGTACAGCTTGGTGTTGAGGTGGTTTTTTTTTTGTTTTTTTAGTTTTTTTAGTTTTTTTGCAAGGCAATGGGGTTAAGTGGCTTGCCCAAAGTCACACAGCTAGGTAATTATTAAGTGTCTGAGGTCAAATTTGAACTCAGGGTACTCCTGATTCCAGGGCCAGTGTTCTATCCATTGTACCACCTGTGCCTTTGTGTTGGTTTTTAGTCAAAAATTCACTATTTTCACCCAAGTTAAAAACCACCTAAATTCTAAATGTAGTAGCATTTGGAAACTACAAAACAGTGTAGATAAAATGAAAGAGAAAAAAATGGGCAAAATCTCACTAAAGAAGCATACACAAGGGGCAGCTGGGAGGGCAGCTGGGTAGTACAATGGATAGAGCACTGGCCCTGGAGTCAGGAGGAACTAAATTCAAATCCGAACTCAGACACTTAATAATTACCTAGCTGTGTGACCTTGGGCAAGTCACTTAACCCCACTGCCTTGCAAAAACCAGGGGGAAAAAACATACACAAAACATGTTATCTACTCACAGGGCCAGCAGTAAGCAGGGTACTTGCTGACAAATCCTTGATTTTATTCCTGATTTTTTTTTCTCATTTTGTAGATAGTATGTTTTAACATACTATGATGGGCTTAGAATCAGGGAAACCTGGGACCAAATCTTCCCACTCACAGACTTATAATAGTGGAGCCACTGGTTACTCAAGTTTGGTTCTGCCTATGAGGAATCATTATTCAGACTCAGGAAAGCATGGGTAGAAATAAAACAAAAATCTATTAAAAAGGTTACAAGACATAGGAATGATGAGAGAGAGAGAGAGAGAGAGAGAGAGAGAGAGAGAGAGAGAGAGAGAGAGAGAGAGAGAACAGCTAAGCAGTAGTGGCTGGACCATAGTCAGAGAAGACTGAGCCGGCCCTGAGCTTCTGTTCAATCCGGGTTTTCATGGTTTGCCTTTCATCCAGAGGGCAAAAGGTGAACTCCCTTTCTTTTACTGGACTAGGAATTAGGTAGAGGGTAAAGCCTAGGGAGATCAGCATACAAATTTTAAGTTAAACAATGAATCAGTGATACATTAAGAATGGGGGGGGGGGGGAGTCTCCACCCAAAGCAGCTTTTAAGATTACAATTGTTTCTGTTACAATCATAATTCTCTACTTCAAGTCAATTTACATCTCAAGAGTCAATTTACATCTCCACCCAAATTCTTTCTGTTGCATTCACAATTCTCTTCATCTTTCCCCTGAAGAGGGCTGTTATAAGTATCCAATGAAATAACATATGTAAAGCACTATTCAAACATTAAAGTGCTGCATACATTTTCGATTTTATTATTATTATTATCATTATTAATATTAATATTATTTATTAATATCCCATTACCTACTCTCATCCTGAGCTCCACAATGATTTCTCAATGTCTCATTTTTATCTTTGTCTGACTTATCTGGTCAAATGATTATTTAACTACCTGATTGATCTTTAATTAGTTCCTTTCCTTACCTGTTTCCTAATCTGACCTAAGAGTTTAATGCCTTAAAACTCATTATTTCCCTTTTTTGAAAATTTTATTTTATTTTATTTTTTCACTCTGAGCTCTACACCTACTTCTAACTACTCCCTAGCTACTCATTCACCTCATTGTCAGCATAAAGAATAATTAATGACAAAAGTGTTAATATGCAAGGGGAATAAATCTCACCAGGAAAGAAGGCAGCTTGTATCTCTCTCCTTTTATCATTAGTGGAGGAGAAGGAGTCAATTGTTGAGCTTCTGGTCCAAACCCACTTACTCTTCAGTGAATGACTAGCTGGCAAATATATCATCTGATGAGCTCTCCACAGTTGTGCTGCCTGTGCTGTGCTTGAGACACCTGCACATCCCTCAGCACTTAGTTGTTTGGGCTATTACAGGTTGAGAAATAGAAAAGGAAAGTACAGAGCCTGGCACAATAAAGCCTGAATTTGTCTCTACAGCCTACACTTGAAAAATAAAACTTTATGTGCATTGGAGACATTGCTTGGCACCAACTGAGGTGTCCATTCTACAGTAATTTGGTTAGCAACTTGAAGCTTAACCCATCTATTTTTTACTGCTACCAGCTGGGTCATCCACTTGATTATCTACATCTCCAGGTAATAAATAGAAAAATGCTACTGCAAGCATGGTCCATTTTTAATGGAAAGCTTTGCCTTTCCTAAAAGTCCCATTGTATAACTTCTTTAAAATTCTTGAATTCACTGAAAAGCAACACAGAAAATAATGCATGGGTCAAAGGCCTAGATATTTTCATTTAATATCTCATCTTTGTGGTAGAATGGACCTAGATTTTAATCCTGGCTATACTATTTATCACATATTCCATGATTCACTAACTCTCTTCCTTCCACTTTTTTTTTTGGGGGGGGCGGGTTATAAGGCAATAAGGTTAAATGTCTTGCCCAAGGTCACATAACTAGTAAGTATCAAGTTTCCGAAGTTGGATTTGAACTCAAGTCCTCCTGATTCTGGGCCAGTGTTCTATCCACTGAGCTACCTAGCTGGCCCTCTTATTCTCACTCTTACCAACCCTAAGTTTATGGGTGTTCCCAACACATTTGTCAAGGCAATAAAGAACTGGGTGATAATGATGATGTCTGTCCTTCATTCTTGAAGAAGATCATGATATCAGGGAGGTGTTACCATGACATGCATGTGAATTGTATTTAAATGAGGAAGGTGCTGTGCTAAGTCACCAGCCTTACTTTCTCCTCCAGAGCCATCTGGATCCAGTGGCCAGATATGAATCAGGACAACTGGAGATACCTTGGATATGAGGCAAAGTTGTTAAGTGACTTATCTAAGATCACATAGCTGCTAAGTGCCAAGGGTCTGAAATCAGATTTGAACTCAGTTCCTCCTGATTCCAAGCCTGGTGCTCTACTCACTGCTTCACCTAGTTGCCCCTAAAGAACTGGGTACAGTGAAGGGAAAAGAATAACACAATATAGATAGAGCTCATATTAATAAGATCACAAATCTCACAGAGTAACTAAATCTGATACTTCCAGGCATCTAAATGTTATCATGCTTGGGTGGGTAAATTAGGCAGACATAAAGTATTTCACAAATTTGCCTTCAGATGAATTATTAACTCTTTTTTAATCTACTAGGAATACTTATTGTGACCTGAATAAAGCAATATTTTTCCCTAGCATTTAAGAACCACCGAAAAGAACAACCAAAAAACTGCCAAGCAGGTGTAACTTGTTTCCCTTGAAAAATAAGAATATAGTATCTGTTGGTCCAAGACAAGCAGTTTAACTATTCTAAAGGTCTAATATTCTTACCCATGAACTTCTAAGGAAGTCTATGGATAGATATCAGATAAATTCACTATACTTTTATTTTAATTAATCATTGGATTTTTTTTTGTGATCCTATATACTTTAATTTAGGCCTTTAAAACCATTATTCTGAGGAGGAACCATAAGTTTCACCAGATTTCCAAAGGAGGTCAGATCACTAAAAAAAGGAAAGATACTTTGCTCTAAAGATTTTTTTAGTCTTTTTTTAATTAACAAATTAACCTTATTTCACACTTTACAATAATGAGTTCTAACAAATAAAAGTTTATTATATGGAACATATACAAAAACTATGTGTGCATGTTCATGGGAATTAGCAATGAAATGAATTCTCTAAGCAGAAGTCTACTTTCCCTTTTACTTTCCTTGTAGCACCAAAGATTAGACTTAGGGGCTAAAGGGGCAAAAAAGTTACCTTCCTCTAGAAATTAAAATCTCATTTAAGAATTCAACAAATTGGGGTGGCTAGGTGGTGCAGTGGATAAAGCACCGGCCCTGGAGTAAGGAGTACCTGGTTTCAAATCCGGTCTCAGACACTTAATAATTACCTAGCTCTGTGTGGCCTTGGGCAAGCCACTTAACCCCATTGCCTTGCAAAAAAAAAAAAAAAAGAATTCAACAAATATTTTAAAGTATAAAAACTGTTTTGTTGAGTAGCAACCAATGGATTTAGGATAAAAATTATATACACAATAAATCACAAAATAAAAATTCTAGAAATGAAAGTTCCAGGAATGGGTTCAACAAACATTGATTTAAAAAATCAGATCAAAATTTGGAAAGGCTGTGCTATCAGGTAAGTTCAAGAAAGACCAGGAATGTGGCTGGGCAGGTAGGAGACCAAGGCAGTGCCTTTGCTCTTAAGCATCTTTTTTTTAATTTTCCTCTGTTTTCCTTGTTTTAATAGAGGTATAGAAAAGCTTTGGAACTGAGAAACTGAGAACCCTGAACCTCAAGGGTACTTGACAATTAGTAGAAAGGCTTGCCTCTAAAATAGATGCTGGGTAAGGGTTAGTATATGGAAATCATACAGCAAGTGACGTAGAGTTTCTAAACCTAACTTACAAAGGGATCTCTTACAGAAATATGGATTTAGGGATCAAGAAATACAGCTCAAAAATGGAGTTAAGGCCAAGAGCACCCATAATGTAGGACTGGTTTTGGCTTTTTACTCCAAAGAGCTTAGGCTAGAACAAACAAAAAAGCCCAGGCTCTGAAAAAGATAGAGTGGTTATGTCTCTTCATACCTGTGCCAAAATCTCATATAGTCCCTATGTATGTGCTCCTTGATCTGTATTCATTGTTTCCAATCTACCCATTGATAAATGTATTTGTGGATGACTATGCCTTAGATTCTTGGAGAAATGTTTTATTGCTACTTTTCTTATTATGCTATTTCATGAAAAGTCTTTGATTTGAAATGTGTCTCTTGATTAACTGTTAATGTCAAATATATTGGTGGGGGCTCATGTGCTATGCCTCGAGATGACTGTAGACCTATAGTGCACCTTGAATCTGTAATAACCATGTTTGAAGGATCCATATGCAAGTTAGGAAGTGCTTCAGGTGTTATAGATTAATTCAACAAACACTTGTTTTAACAGTACAAGGAAATGGAAATGTGAAATCTATGCCTATAAAGAGTATACATTCTATCTTTATAGATAAATAAATACCACATGTGTACAAAATAATACAAAGCAATTTCAAGAGGGAAAGAATACAAAATACTTGAGAGGGCAAGAATAGTTTCATCTAGGAGATGGACCCTTGCTAGGCTTTAAAGTAAACTAAAAGTTAGGAAACTGAAGTAGAAAGGATAGTGATTTCCAGAAATTTTTCTCTCTGAACTTGTCTTGCACTTCTAGAGATTACCGCTTAGTCGGGCATCTAATTATTCTATAATTTTTTTAAGTCTATTGGTCTTGTTGACCCAAACATATGGAAGCACGCAAAGGAATGGTTTATCTGACTAAAACACAGTCTGCACAAGAGCATACTATAACATAAGACTATAAAGATAAATTAGATTGTAATTGTGGAGGGTTTTTTAAATGTCAAATTGAGAAATTTGTATTTAGTCCTAGAGAAATAAATCATTCAAGATTTTTTAAAATGATTATGCTAATAATTCTATAGTGTTTTAGAAAAAAACTATTTAGCACCTAGAGGAAGGCACAAAGACCAATTAAGATACTATCACATAATTCTGGATTTGAAGTGATGAGCATTTGTGCTAGGGGCAGAGACTAGGTGAATGGAGAGAAAGGAACAGATGTGAAAATATTATGTAGGAAGAATAGCCAAGATCTTTTATCCAAATATTTAACATTTTTATTTAAAGCTCTAAGTTCCAAATTCTCTCTTCTTTCTTCCTTCCCCTCCCCCATCCCTGAGATGGTCAGCAATCAGATTCGATTATAGATATATATAGATATATATATATATGTGTGTATATATATATATATACACATATATATGCAATTATGTAAAATATTTCTATATTAGAAGGTTAGACAAGAATTTACAAATTGATTTGGGGAATGCAAGAGGGAAAAGTCTAGGATCTTAGAATCATAGTTTGATAGTTGGAAGGAACATCAGAAAAAATAACTCCAAGACATCAAATCTATGTGACTATAAAGTTGATGATGCCCTTAGTAGAAATAGGGAGATTTGGAGCAGAAATGGAAAATGGGAAAAATACAATGCATTACATTTTGGATATGCTAAATTTGAGATGCCTATGGAATATTTAGATGGAGGTATCCAACAGGCAGTTAGCAAAGCAGAATTAATATAGAAGAAAGAGATTAGATCTAGATATTTAATTTGGAGTTCTCTGCAAAGAGATAATAATTGAATGCATGGGACCTGTAAGGTCATAAAGGAAAAGAGTATAGAGTGTTAGGTGGTACAGTGGATAGCATTCCAGGCCTGGAGTCAGAAAGACTTATCTCATGAGTTCAAATCTAGCCTTAGATACTTGTTTACCTATGTGACTCTGGCCAAGTCACTTGACCCTGTTTGCCTCAGTTTCTTATCTGTAAATTGGCTGCTGAAGGAAATAGCAAATCACTTCAGTATCTTTACCAAGAAAATTCCAAATAGGGTCATGAAGAGTCAGACACAACTTAAAAACAACAATACAGAGAGAAAAGAAGTGGGCCCAGGAAGATACCTTGGAAGATTATATACCTGTAAAGGATATTGAAGACATTTCTCTAACACATTTCTCCCACAGAGGGACCTAGAAAACATGGCTGAGCTTGAATGATAGGTGAACAAATAGATGGAAAATTAAGAAAGTATTGTTACAGAAACCAAAGATGGAGGAAGTATCAAGACTAAAAACCAGTCTCTTGTCTTCCAGTACAATGAAGAACCCCAGTACCTCAACAGTGGGTTAATTATAAGAAGCAACTATAAAGAATCCCCTCTAAACTTTGACCTACCCTTTTTAGATTTTTTTATATAATTTGTACACAAAAGACAGCTTCCCAATGATCGTCATCCTCTAAAATCCAAAAAAAAAATCATTTGTCCTTGTTAATATCTCAAAAGATTGCCCCATCTATTTGGCCTCCCTTTTCCCATTGCTTTCTTTAACATGTCTTCTATGGAGCCCTTAAAACATAAAAGCAAGTGATCCTTCCACTTTTAGTCTTTTCTCATCTGTGGAATGGGTACACTAAACCTGTTGATATGAATCTTTATGGTATAATCAGCATGATTTCTCCAAAGTTTCATCATTGTAAAAGCTCCAAGGAGAAATAAACTGACATTTCAACTCCCTTTCTGGTCACTGGCAAAGACTCCAAATAGTATTGTTCAAAACTAATTTAAGGGTAAAACACTATATTCCAGATTCAATTCCAGTTAAAGCAAAATTCCATATAGTGAGTTACCTTATAATGAGGTATAACTGTAAGGGAATTTAATTACTAATTGACTGATAGCGTGGCTGTGTTTGTGGTTTTCCTTGTTGCTACAACACGTTTACACAGCTATAAACACACCAAACTGCAGAGATTAGCAGTGGAGGATCTGATATTTTGCTTGAAACCAGACATGTAAACAGAGTTGACTCTCCCAGAAGCCTGGTTTTTGTGCCAAGGTTATAACTGTACCCTAAGGTCTATTTAGCACAGACTAAGTGGCAGTAACTATCCCTGTTGAGGTTGCATCAAGTTCAGTTTGACTGCTGGGAGGAAGATTATTAATGCTCCTTGCTCTCAACCAGTCTGATTCTGAAGCCTGAATTTCCACTAAAATCATATAAGAGAGACAGAAGGTAAGTTAAGATAAATTTCTGCCTATGGGCTTCCAAAGTCTTCTATTTGGTGTGGTGGAACAAAGATATGAATGGGATTCAGAGGATCTCAGTTCAAATTCTTGTTTCTGGTAGGAACTTGGATAAATCATTTTTGTCTTTCTTAGGTCTCAGTTTCTTCATCTAAAAATTAAAAGTTTTGGACCAGATTGTCTCTATGGCTCTTTCTAACCCTAAATCCTATTTTTTTCCTTCAATCATTATATTAAACATTATTTTTCATTCCACTTTTCGTTTACTACTAAACTGAGATTCACTCCTTATATTAATGAACTCACAAGTCCAGTCCCTATACAATGAGAGAGACAGACAGAGACAGAAAGCCAGAGAAAGAGAGAATGTACATCTATGAATAGTGGTGTGCAGAATAAATGTGATAAGGTAAAATAATTAAATTTATTGACATTCAAAAACATAACTTTTAATATTTAAGAAAGTTTTAATATTCAATGCTCTCCTTTTGCTGCAATTTCTTGTTTTATACAATTTGGCACTGAGTTCACAAGATTTTGACCCATTATTTAATTTGTCATAAAACTATATATCATATTGGTTATTAAATATGCCTTTGGGGAACAGTATATTTTTCCAGGTCTAGCTTTAATTATAACACATATATTTTCACCAATTTCTTAGGTTTTCATAGGTGTTTAAATTTAGGCAAGTTCCCAGGCCATTGAAGCATGTTGATTTCCAACTCTTGAATAAATTTCTCAACCTTTCATGATGTGTGTATAGTAGAACACCATGTTGACTACAATACCAATTCCATCTCCATTTGGGGGTTTCTGCAGTAACATAACTAAGCTGCTTTCAATCCTACTAAAAGCTTAAAAAAATAAGTTTGAGTTTAGAGGGCAAACATTTTACAGTCTTAAAAGATGCTTAGCTATTTTAGGCTCACCTGGTGATAGTGAAAAAAAATTAGTTGCAGATATAAAAAAATTATGTTTTCACTCTTTATTATCCATTCCTTGTATTATCTTGCCCATGATATGCTCTTCCATCTTCTAGAAGTCTAAAGTGCACTGTATAAGAAACAATAATAATCCCTCCAGCTTTTAGGTTTATCCAAAGGGTTTTGATTATTTTCAGGATAAATAAGCCTATTTGGGGGCAGTGGTGCTCCAGTTCTTGGTGTTTTTCATTTTTGACCATGAGATCCTTTCAATTAATTATGATTCATTGAGAACTTGATTGAAATATTCAATTTTTTCATATCTAACTACTACAATATCTAACAATCTTTGAAATACACTCTTTAATACGTACAATTTTTCCATGTTTTATTGGAGTGATATTCATTCTTAAAAACCACAGAATTAAAAATGCATCAAAAGAAAGCAATGAAATGTGTGTGACACAAAATCCAGCACTAACATGATGGAGAAGTAAATAAAGATGGGGAAACCAGTTGAATCTAATTTTACCTGGCCAAAATCAGAGATTGTGAATATATATATATACATATGTATATATATATATATATGGTGCTGTGTGAATTACAAACATAAGTACAAATATTTACATGTATACAATGATATGTAGATGTGTATGTATATATATATATACATACATACATACACACACAAGCATTCATACAAATATAAATATATGGCAGTTGGTGAAGTGTAGTGAGCAGAGTTGTTCAACTACAACTATTTGCACTCCACCACTCCCCTTGCCCTTCCTACTGAGTCATTGCCTTGATGTATGTCCCTGTATGAATGCTTTTCTACTCTGTGAAGTTGTATCAAAAGATCTGTAATTTTCTCTATATTTTTTTAAATCTCTGAGCCCTAGCCAGAAACAGCAGTCTGGAAAAACACCTCAATGTTATATCTATTGCCCTTTGTTCTCTGGGGACATTCCCCCTTCAACCACATTTTTCCATCTGAATTTCTAATAAGTATATCCAGGCTAGCAAAGGCTCCTGATTTATAGTTTTTATAAAGATACACTAAACATTTAAAACAACAAAAAAGTAAATAGACTTTCCACATTCCCAGAGAGAAAAGTGTCTGACTTCTATTAGGAAACTTATGGGGAAGGAGAAGATAGAAATGTCTATACTCTATAGGTTAGTGCTGCAGAGGTCCTAGCAATATTGCCCCTGTCCCAGCAGGTCTCAAGTCTAATAATCCCACTTGCCCATTAATCACTGTATATTAAAACTATTGACCTCTACACTCACAATATTATTCAATGATTACAAATGTTATATAAATGTTATTCCAAAACTATGATGGAGGAAAGTTTGATGTTTGTTTTTTTATTTTTAACTGGCCCAAGATCCTAATTTCTCACTTGCAACTGAAATGAAAAGCATTTTGAAACTTGGAAGGAATGATTTTCCCATTACTAAATATAAGAAATGTTGTGGGAATTTTTTTCACACATACCACTTAAGTATTTCAGTGCTAAGCAAATACCATGAAACTTGGGATGGAGGCATACCAAAATGGGAAGACTTGAGCAGAGGCAGATCTAAAATATATCTTCTCTATTCATTAACCTGGGTTGTTATGGAGCACTTTTGACAATCGCTGTAATTCAATTCAACAAGAATTTTTTTTTTAATTATCTTCTATAATTCATTGGAGAGATAGAAAAATATATATTCCTACCCTCAGGATGTTTGCATTCTATTATATAATAGTTGACAATTATACAATGTTTAAAGGTTTATAAAATGCTCCCCAAACATGTAATCTCATTTGATCATCATGATAAAATTATGAAGATGATACTACAGATGTTCTTGTCCCCATTTTTCAGATGAAGAAATGGAAACTTATAAGATCATAGATAAAGAGCTTGGAAAGATCTCCTATAGCATCGGATTTAATTCACCTTATCTTACAGATGCAAAAACTGAAGATGTGAGAGGTTAGGCAACTTGATCAAGGTCTCACAGAGAGAAAACATCGGAGGCCAGATTTGAACCCAGTTCCCTTGACTTTAGAACCAGCTCTTCTCCTCCAAAACCACAATGTCAATTCCAGCCATATAGCTAGTGTCAGACATTGAAGAACTAAAGATGTCTAGCTATAGTCTATCCACTTTCAAATACAACTAACAATTGAGTAAAATTTTTTCACCTTCTCTCTATTTTTGCACATGTCTAAGCTTTAGATACTTTTATGCACTAGTCCCATATTTGTTTAGAGAACAATTTATAAGTCAATTAAAAAGTATTTCTTGGGTGCCTGTTGTGTGTCTAACGCTGTCCTGGGAACTGTTAAGGAGTACAAAGCATGACTGTCTGGGGCTTCCAATCTGTTGGTTGGCAATAAAATAGGAACTAGAACAGCATATAAGAAAGTGCTAATGGGTGTGATGGAAAGTCAAAAGAAAATAGGGAAGAATAATAGCACAGTGAATAGAGCACTGGTCCTAGAGTCAGGAGGACCTGAGTTCAAATTTGACCTCAGACACTTAATAATTACCCAGATGTGTGACCTTGGGCAAGTCGCTTAACTCCATTGCCTTGCAAAAACTAAAAAAAAAAAAAAAAAAAAAAAAGAATAGCAAGCATTTCCATGAAAAACTTATCCTCTGATAAATGACTAGAGCTAGCTAGGAAGAGAAAACTAACAATCAGTATATGCCTCTTGGGTTCCCATAAGAATTGAATGACTAAGATATCCCAGGTAATAATATACCAAATAGTAATTTAAGTATATGGATAGGAGCAAGGAAATTCAAGAAAGAGAGAGAAGTCAATTCATTAGAAGCCAGAGATGAAGGGAAGGTTCCTGCTTCTCTCTTCTTCACCTCTTGAATCCAATCAGTTACCATCTCCCCTAGAATCTGTCTTTATGTTGTTTCTCATGTGTGTGTCTCTTCCTCTCTCTTCTCATAGCTATCATCTTCACATAATTTCTTCACACACTCCCAACCCTATTATCTTCCAAGAAGCAGCATCCCTATAGAGAATAAGGGACTAGAGTTGGAATCAGGAACATTTGTGCTTCAAAGAGAGAGACAGAGAGAGATAGAGTGGAAGAACAGAGGGAGAGAGGAAGGGAGGGAAGGAAGGAAGGAAGGAAGGAAGGAAGGAAGGAAGGAAGGAAGGAAGGAAGGAAGGAAGGAAGGAAGGAAGGAAGGAAGGAAGGAAGGAAGGAAGGAAGGAAAGGAGGAAAGGAGGAAAGGAGGGAGGGAGGGAGGGAGGAAGGAAGGGAGAGATTCCTTTAAATTGTTACAGAGATTGAGGTATTGAATATACATGAGGTGAGGCTTGGATCACAAGAGATGCATTTTTTGCATTGGTAAGAACCAAATCAATAGCAATGTGGCTGAGTAGTTAGAATACTGCATTCAACTTCAATTTCTAACAATAGCTTCATAACCCTGGATGCAGATCACTTAAGCCCTAATACTGTAGACGACTACTAACAGATCTATAAGGTTATAGACTAGTGGATCTTCATTGGTGGGAGAAATTTGCTGTGCTAAGGACATTCCCAAATTGTTCATGTACTGAAAACAAAAAGAATTACAAAAGGAAGAGAAAACAAGGTTTTGGAGGTTGAGCCACTCTGCTAAGAAGAACAACAGATGGAAGGAATTATGTGAAACCATCATCACAAATTACACAAATGAGTTTAAGAGGGAGCCAGACATTTTTATGGGGACAAAAGAGGTTGAAGGAAATAATGACAAAGCAGAGAGGAGGAGCCTGGAAAAATCTAAAAGGACAGATACTGTAAAACTGAGTGATTTCTTTCCACCCTAACAATTCTTTTAAGTTTTTCTGCATTTAGAGCCAGAGGATAAAATCCACAAGAGTTGTGAGTGAGAGACTGGGGGGAGGGAAGAGAAGAAGGGGGGGAAATGTGGAAGGGGGAAGGGGAGGGGGGAGGGGGATGATGAGTTTGTCTGTGTGTGTGTTTTGAGCTTCCAAGAAGTGTGGGTCAGCTGGAGAGAGAAAATCAGTTTTCCCAACCAGAGAGAGGAACCATAGCTTGTGGGTGGAATGAAAGCATCACCAAAATGAGTAACCAACCTCTTCCTTGCTGTACGGGAATGGGGTGGGGTGGGGGGCTAAAAAATCAAATAAAAGCAACAGAGACAGAACAAAGAACTAGAAGAAAGAATTCTCTAGCAACAAATGTAAATTTTGCTCAGTCTGGAAGTAGGAAACAGCCAGGAAAGGCAAACAACAAAAGGAGAAATGATCAAGTTTAAAAACTCCATCTCCACAGGCTCCAGGGAAGATAAGTTACATTTTTAGATTCTCCAGCCCTGGGAGACATAGGCATCTTCCAACTGACTCAACTAATCATGCAGCTCCTGGCAACTCAGCAGACATCATTTAAATCATTTAAAAGGAAAACTGTAAATTAAATTATTCCATCCTAATTATGCAAAAAATGATAAATTCGAATAAGCAACAAGAACGGTTATGTAATTCGCTCAGAAATTAAAGATTTTCCAATCACTTGGCAACTCAAATCAAAGCAAATGTGTATCGTTACCAATTATATCAATCTGACTCCTAAATTTAAATATATAAACATATGATAAACCGAATTAAAATTCTTATCTATTATGTGTTGACTTATGATCATTTGCTGTGGGGTAGACAGCTATATTCAAGGCATGTTTCAAGGACCTAGTCTTTTGCAGCCAGAAAAACCATTTTGTGAGAGCCTAACACTAGACTAAGCCTTTACAGCTCTCTCCTCTATAACAAGTCCTGCCCTAAAGAAACTAAGCTAGAGCTATTTGAAAATTTACTTATGTGTATGTAATAAATCTGGGTCAAAGAGTGGAAGACTAGTAAACTATGAATAGTGTGATGGGGTAAAGAAGTGTAACTCCCATCTAGAAATCTGTGTGGCATCACAAAAAGCATTATGGGATATAGGGTAGAGAAATCACTAGACATTATTTTGTAAATTCCTTGAGAGCATGCACTCTTACTTTTTTTTTTGGATAGTCATTGCTTAGTGCAGTATCTAGAACACAGATACTTTAAAAATGTTTATTGATTGATTGGTTGACTGATTAGGAGGAGTCAGAGAGAACTGAATTTCCTCTCTAGTCTATGATATATACTAGTCATGTTTGTGACTCTAAGGCAAAATAGACAGTAAACTTTTAAGCTTCAATTTTCTTGTCAATAATCTCTCTAGAGAGAACTTATTGCTTATGTATATATAGATATATATATATATATGTGTGTGTGTGTAAATACATATATTGTATATATACACATAGATAACATTATATATACTTACTACATTTGTGTGTGTATGATACTTATTATATCCCAAGTACTGACCTCAAGCAAACTAGAAATATAAATAAGATAAGAAAAAGAAAGAGTCCTCATTACCCTCAAGGAGGAAACAATACCTAAACAAACAAATTTAAAAAAACTTTAAAATATGAGCTTTTAAAATACTTGTAGAGAAAATCTGGAGAAGAATAAAGGTGTGATTAACCTCAGCTTTATTCTTCAAATGGGGAATCTGGGAAGAACAAATAAATCAGGGTGAAATGCTATCAGAGTGGAGTGATATTTGAAGTGGGAGAGGTTTCTGTAGGGTGAAAGAAAAAGTGAAGAGTTTGGACATAGTCTGGAGAGGAATGGGAAAGAGAGATAATCATACCTTTATCAGCTACCTCAAAAGGTTGTTGGAAAGTAATTAATTAGTTCATATATATAAACTATTAGATAACAGAGAAGTAGTATGGCCTAGTGGCTAGTAGCCAGTCTCAGAGTCTAGAAGACCTGGGTTCCTGTCCTACCTCTGACACAGACCACGTAATAATGGTCAAGTCACTTAACAGAATTTTTGTAAACATCAATAGTGAAAAGAGTGCTGTTTACTAATCAAATTATATAACATCATTTATATTATTACAGCAATTTGCTTCCACATAGCAGAAATTCAACAACATCATGTAACAAAAAGTGAAGAATTGGGAGAAAAAGCAATGAGGTTGGAATCAAGCTCTGCCATTTACTATGTGATCTTGGCATAATTATTTTATTTCTCTTGCCTTGGTTTTCCTACCTATAAAATAAGAGTTTTATACTATTTGACCTTTAGTCTCCTAGGAGGTATTCTAGGGATCCTGCCTCAAGGAATTCCAAGTGAGTAAGTAAAGAAAAGTCAAACAAAACCTTGAAAAACTAAATTTCCACTCAAATAGCCATCATGCTTCTTTTTTTTAAGTTATTTATTTATTTTGAATTTTACAAATTTTTC
The DNA here is from genome assembly GCF_037893015.1 of Macrotis lagotis. NCBI lineage: Eukaryota > Metazoa > Chordata > Mammalia > Peramelemorphia > Peramelidae > Macrotis > Macrotis lagotis. Next base: position 33,175,950 of record NC_133665.1, read on the forward strand.
TCTAACCTCACTTCCCACCCCCACCCCCCCACAAAAGACAGTCTGTTAGGCTTTACATTGTTTCCATGGTATATACTGATCTAAGTTGAATGTGATGAGAAAGAAATCATATACTTAAAGAAGAAAAATAAAGTATAAGAGATCGCAAAATTATATAAGATAACATTTTTTTAAGTTAAAGGTAATAGTCTTTGGTCTTTGTTCAAACTTCACAATTCTTTCTCTGGATAGAGATGGTATTCTCCATCACAGATACCCCAGAATTGTGCCTGATTGTTGCATTGATGGAATGAGAAAGTCCATTAAGATTGATCATTACTGGGGTGGCTAGGTGGCGCAGTGGACAGAGCACCAGCCCTGGAGTCAGGAGTACCTGAGTTCAAATCTAGGCTCAAACACTTAATAATTACCTAGCTTTGTGGCCTTGGGCAAGCCACTTAACCCCATTTGCCTTGCAAAAACCTAAAAAAAAAAAAAAAAAAGGCTTTTAGGGTATAACATGCTCTTCTGGTTTTGCTCATCTTACTCAGTATCACTTTATGCAACTCCTTCCAGGCTTCCCTGAATTTCCATCCTTCCTGGTTTCTAATAGAACAATAGTGTTCTATCACATACATATTGACACAGTTTATTAAGTCATTCCCCAATTGATGGGCATTCCCACGATTTCCAATTCTTTGCCACAACAAACAGGGCTGCTATGAGTATTTTTGTACAAGTGATGTTTTTACCCTTTTTATGATCTCTTCAGGTTATAGGCCCAGTAGTGGTATAGCTGTATAGCTGGATCAAAGGGTATGCACATTTTTGTTGCTCTTTGAGCATAATTCCAAATTGCTCTCCAGAAAGGTTAGTTGAGTTCACAAGTCATCATACTTCCTCAAAATCCTTTGACAAAGGTTGCTCTTTGTGTTGAATAGTAGAATGCATGATGATACAAGTACACCTGACTGGTCAACTCCTCCACCTTGAGATCTTTTGTCTTACCTTCTAGCAGGTACAGTTTGTCCCATCCACTAAAAGAAGCAAAGAAAACAGGAAGTGCTATCATAGTTTTGCAATTCTCTCTCTCTCTCTCTCTCTCTCTCTCTCTCTCTCTCTCTCTCTCTCTCTCTCTCTCTTTCTCTCTCTCTCTCTTTGTGTGTGTGTGTGTGTGTGTGTGTGTGTGTGTGTGTGTGTTTCTGTCATTTTCTCAAAGCACAAATAGTACTAACACTTTCTGAGTAATTAGTAGATTTTATGAGAGAGGTAAAAGCTTCTTCTCTGGTGAACTTTAGAAGTCCCTTGGATTCTCTTTCTCTGAAATGGTTCTAATGTCACCAGGCAAGACTGATACCTTCCTCTTTGTGTTTCTTTCTGACAATGGTAAATTCATCCAGCAAGAAATGGAATTTATGTACTTCACCTTGAACTACAAAGGACTATCTTCCTAAATAATCAATTGGAATTTTTTCTCTATCATATGAGGCCTACAGGAAAAAAAATTAAATTCCTCCTACTTTGTACCTATCTGATTCAACTATTTTTTTCCATGTTGAAGCAAAGAGAGAGTTATGGGAAAGAAGAAAAGAAAAGTTTGTTTCTTTTTTTAATTATTTAAAAGAGAAGATGATAAAGTGAATATATATAATAGAAAGAAGGAAAATTAAAATAAAGGGAAATAAGAGATAGAGAAGTGAATGCAGGAAAAAAATGGAAGAAAGGGGGAAAAGATTCAAAGAGAAAAATAAGGTGATCAAGATTAAGCAAGGGAAGACAGGAAAGGAAGGAAATTCTCCCCATTGAAAGATCTTTCAAATTTGTTACTGCTTTTCCATTCTCACAACCCTAAAAGCCCACTTTCTAATAGACTCACACTGAGATTCTTCCAGCAACTTCAAAATTGATTTCCATATTTTTCATCTCTGCTTCTCTCCCTCATCTAATTCATCTTGTACAATGCTGCTAGATGAATTCTCCTAAAGTACTCATTTCCCAAATCTTTTCAAGGTATTCCCATTGAATACACAACATGGCCAGCATGCCCCAACTTAAGGAAACCAGAGAGAGAGATGTGCATGACAACCTGTCTTCTTTCCTAACTTCTATGTGCTGTGATTCTTCTCAATTCATACTGATTCACTTTCCTGACAATGGCAACATAGAAAAATAAAAGACCATTGATTTTGAGGTCAGGGATTCAAATCTTCACTCTGCTATTCACTCCCTGGGTCCAGTTTCCTGGGCTGGACTAAATGATTTCCAAAGTCACTCCCAGCTCTAAAAATCTAGGATCTTGTTTTTTGGCAGCTTCAATTATCCTATTTCAGGATGATTTCTTCTACTTTTTTCTGTTTCTGTCTTTTTCTTTGGTTATGTCTATCTTCATCCTTGACACACCTTTGGATTCCCCAAGTATTGACTCACCCCCAGTCCTGGTAAGATGCTTTATTTCATACCATTACCTATAGGATAAAGTTCAAATTTTTTATCCTAACATGAAAAGAAGAAGAAAAAGAAAAATAAGGTAGAATAAGAAAGAAAAAATTTTTTAAATTAAGTAGAAAAAAGAAGATAAGAAGAGAAATAAGTAAAAAAGAGGAAAGAAATGAAAAGGAAAAAGTCAAATTCTAGTTCCAGCTCCCTGAGGCCAATGATAAGTCATCACCTAACTTCAACTGCAAAATGTAAAGAAACTTCCTTAGTGATTTCAATGTGATCCAATGGTACCTCAACTCAATTTTCTAACTTTATATCCATCCCCCTATTAAGGAATTCAGGGGTGTACTAAAGCCAGCTTATACAGGAGCTTATTTTAAATTTTCAATGTGAGAAATTGACAAATGCTACAAAATAGGTTTGATTTGCTGTTTTCTTGATTGTATTCATTTTAAAAAATGACTGGAGAAATGTTAATAATGCAAACTAAATATATGTATGTGTGTGTATTTTATATGTATTTTTCAGAAAACCAGCTGTTAAGCATACCCCTGAACCTATTGTTTAATAAATTATATTCAGAGTACTTATGTCTCCATGACTTTGTACATCCCCAATGTTACCTTCTTTTATGATGATCTCTTTTCTCCTTTCTATCTAGCCCAGTTTTGACCCAGACTTCCAGGTTCAGCTTAAGTGTTACCTCTTTACATGAAACCTTCCTTGATCACCAACTTGGAAGTAATGGATCCCTCCTATGAAAACAGCATGTATTGGCTGAACTACTCATTTGGGAGGAAATTATAAGTTTTTTGTGAGACTTCTCTGCAACTGTTGTCTTATGTTCATTAACTCTTGCATTACTATTTAAATTCTGACCTGAAAATGTAAGTTCTCTTGTGGCTTTATCTTTGGAAGATTCTACCTATGAATGACATGTGGATATATACATACATATATATATGTACATATATATATATATATGTATGTATATATACATATATATGTTCACATTTAAGTGTGTATAATCATATCTACATTTATATGTATATTTATACATAAATATACATACACACACACACACACACACATACACACACACACGCACCCTCACCTGGCTAACTTGATAACTTTACAACTCGAATCTAAGACAACAAAGCTTGCTTGATATCTATTTTTTGACCAACTTTTTTCAACTTCAAATCAATTACCAATCTATATCTTTTTTAAAGGTTTGTTTAATGAGGTAAATACAATAAATGCTGAACAATTCCCCCAAAAGATAAATCGTCAATATTTTTATATGACCATAAAAGCCCAGGAACAAGAGATAGAAAGAGAAATTCCATTTAAAACAATGGTAACCCATATAAAATACTTGGGAGGATACCTGTGAAGACAAACCCAGGAACTATATGCATACCAGTTACAAAACATTTTTTATACAAAGACAGAACTAAACAAGTGAAAAATTATCAACTGTTCATGGGTAGACCAAGTCAATAAAATAAAAATGACAATTCTGCCTAAAATAATTTGCTCATTTAATACTTTTTCAATCAATCTACCAAAAAATTATTTGATAGAGCTAGAGAAAAAAACAATAAAATTCATCAAAGGAACAAGAATATCAAAGAAATTAATAAAAAATACAAAAGAAGGCAGCAACACCAAATCTCAAACTATAAAGTCATAATTAGTAAAACTATCTGGTACTGGTTAAAAAAATAGAGGTGTGGATCAGTGAAATAGGTTAGGTACACAAGATACAGTTATCGATAACCATGGTAGTTTCATGTTTGAGAAACCTGAAGATATGTCTTTGGGATACAAACTCACTATTTGACATAAAACTGCTAGGAAAACTGGTAAACAATAAAACACCATCAAGCTATAGATCAATATCTCATACTATATACCAGATTCAGGGGAACCTTTGGGGAACATTGCTGCATTGGTTTGGCCTTACCAAGGTGAACACAGGCAGAATTCGAAACTGATTAAATCTGAAGCTATTTAAGGATGAATTAATTAAATATGTGAGTAAAAAGAGCCTGTGAATGATGCTATGACTATCCAAATGGCCCTTGGCAGAAAAAAGGTTCCCCACCCCTCCTGCATACCAAAATAAAATCAAAATAGGTGCATGTTTAAAACATAAAGGGTGACACTATAAGCAAATTAGAAGAGAAAGGTATAGTCTACCTTTCAGATGTATGGAGAAAGGAAGAATTCATAACTAAACAAGAGATAGAAAGAATTAAGAAATATAAAAATAGTTTATTTTGATTATATTAAAATAAAAAGCTTATGAAACAAAGATTAGAAGGAAAACAGAATGCTGAGAATCTTTATAGCAAGTATTTTTGATAAAAGCTTCATTTGTAAAAAAAAATAGAGAACTGAGTCAAATTTATAAGAATATAAGCTATTCCCCAAATGATAAATGGTCAAGAAATATGAATAGGCAGTTTTCAGAGAAGAAATCAAAGCTATTTATAAGCATAGGAAGAAGTGCACTAAATCCCTACTAATTAGAGAAACTCAAATTGAAACAACCCTAAGGCACTAATTCATACCTATTAGGTTGACTAATATAACAAAAAAGGAAAATGATAAATGTTGAAGAGAGTGTGAGAAAATTGGAACACTAATGTGTTGGTACAGTTGTAAACCATTCTGGAGAACCATTTGATTTGGAACTATCCAAAGGGCAATCAAATGGCATACCCTTTGATCCAGTAATACTGTTACTAGTCATGCATCCCAAAGAGATCATAAAAAAAGGGGAAAGGACCCACATATGCAAAAATATTTATAACAGCATTTTTCGTGGTAGAAAAAGACTGGAAACTGAGGGGATGCCCCTCAATCGGAAAATGGTTAAATAAGATGAGGAATAAAAATGTAATGGAATATTATTGTGCAATAAGAAATGATTAAACAGGCAGATTTAAGAAAAGCCTGGAAAGACTTGCACGAACTGATTCAAAATGAAAAGAGCAGAACCCAGAAAACTTTGTACATGGTGTCAGTAACATTGTGTGATGATCAACTATGAATTACTCAGTTCTTCTCAACAACACAATGTTCTAAGACAAATACAAAGGACTCATGAAGAAACTTGTATCCATATCCAAATAAAGAACTGAAGGTCTCTGAGGGAAGATCAAACATATTTTTCATTTTATTCTTTTTTCATGATTTTTTCTTTTGTTTGTTTCTTATTTCACAACTGTAACTAATGTGAATGTATGTTTTATAAGATAGCATATATATATATATGTATATATGTATATATATATATACATATATATATATATATATATATATATATATATAACCTATATCAAATTGCCTATCACTTTCAGAGGAGGGATGGGGGAGGGAGAAATAATTGGAACTCAAAATCTTGTAAAAGTAAATGCTAAAAATTCTTATAATATGTAATTAGAAGAAAAAATAAAACACTTTTTAAAAAACACATTTACGAAAATATTCACTAAGCTCTATCTTTGGACTATAGCATATAGAAGAATTGAAAGAAACAGCACTGAGCTTGAGGCCAGAGTGGATTTGAAACCCTAAGAGCTAAACCCTGTATATCCAAGAAGCCTCTCAGGAAAACTCTCATAAAGTGTATGAATAAAACACAAAACAAAACAGACAAACAAACAAACAAACAAACAAATAAAACATTACTTATCAGACTTATAGATGGGTGAACAATCTAGGAATAAACTAGAGATAGCGAGCAAAGTCAAGCATGTTCTAACTATGGAACCAAAGGCAAACTACTTAACCATTCTCATTCTAAATATGGGAGATGTGGACAGGCAAAGGCAAAACTTGTTGCTCTTAGTCAGATTCTCATCAGGAAAACCAGGGTTCAATTCCCACCTCAGGTACTTAAAAAAAATTTATTTCCCTCCCCTCCCATCCTAGAGATGGATGTATGTGAAGAATGGATACATAAAGATCATCCCTCTCCTTTGAATAAATGAATCTTAAGTTAAAATAGACTAAGCCTCTGAGACTTTCTGTGACTTGTCTAGGAATTTAAGAACATTAGAATTTACCACCTGACACTTAAACATGGATCCAGGATTTTCTTAATTAGAGAGAACAAGATGTCAAAGGGTAAAAAGGAAGAAATTGTACAGCTTCTGGGAGACTGACTTTCAAAGGACTATTCCTTTTCCTATTTAGGCTTTCTCATTCTTATTATGGTTTTTCAAATGTTTGGTAAAAATCAGCCAAATATAAATGTGAGTTTTTCATGCTCTCCATAGATTACAAAGCCCTAGAGGACTTTACCATTTTGCTATATTCTTTGTAACCTTACAAGGATCTCAATAATACATAGGAAATGATTAACATATAATTTGAGAATTTTAGGGCTGTTCATGATTTAAGAAACCATATAAGTCAATACTTTCATTTTACAAAGGAAGAAAAAACTGGGAGCAGGGAAGGGTGAAGGGAAAATTAATTACTTGCCCAGGAAATGTTAAGCAACTAGTTGACTGAACAGTTCAATTGCCCCCTATTATTAAGAGTTTAGTTCTTGGAGGAACTTAACAGAAAAGAAATTCTGTATGTGTTTTCCTCTTCTCATTTCTCCTTTTCAGAGAAATTACCATAGTAAACAAACTATATATATATATATATATATATATATATATATATATATATATATATATACATAAATAATAACAAAAACTAGGTCTTCACCATATCACTCTGACTTGGTGTACATGTCAGTCTGTCAGTGAGTGTCAGTCTGTCAGTGAGTTAATAAGCTTTTATTAAGTGTAAATTGTACTAAGAACTAGAAATAAAAAAAAAACCCTGCCCTCTAGAAGCTAACAATCTGATGGGGGGGGGGGGGGATACAGGGGGGGAACTTGCCAAAAAACTATGTACAAATGAGAAATATAGAAGTCCAAGCCTACTCTTTCTCTATCCAATAAGGAATCCATGCCCTAACCAATCTGCCTTGACCCTCCTACCTATTTTTGCCCTCCCTCCCTCCTTTTCTGTCTTTCTTCTGATCCTCTATATCTCAATCTCATATGACCAAATTCTTCTAAGTTTGAAATTTCCAAATTCCCAGATGATTGTTGCCTTCAGAAACAAAAATAAAGTCCACAAACTAATCAGACCCAAATGAGCAAGATCCTTCCCCCACTCCATGAAACACTTCTACTGTGTCCTGTAATCTCTAATGCAGGATTCTTCCTATTGAATGGAGTAAAGATGAACCCAAGATTCTCAGCAGAAACTTGGAGAAAAGACCTATTGCATTCCCCCATAGAGGAATCTCTCCTTAATCAGAGGCTTGGAAAAACTCTTTGCCTAATGCTCACTATGTCAGTGTTTATCTAAAATCTGAATGATCCAGAGAAGGCATTATGACCCTTGAACAAACATGACACACCAATTAAACTCTAGACAGATAAAAAGAAAAGGAGAGAGGGATAGAGGGAGGAAGGGAGAAATGAAGGAAGAATATCATGCCATGAGCTTTTTGTCTACCCCTCTGGTTGTATTCCTTCCCTGCCATAACCAATTCCAACTATAGAGGAGGAGTTAACCCCAACCCCAATTTGGGGGAGGGTTGGTAATTAGGGTCATCCCTAGTTTGGAAGCCACAGAGCCTTCCCCATATTGGGGAAAAGGAGACAATAGGAGATGGTAGGTGTGGTCCTGAGGTCCTATATTGTTTCCAACTCTGTGTTTTCTTGGATATCTCTATAATAGCCAAATTGACTTTCTTTAAATTTACCCATTAAAAATTTACCCATTATTACTTTCAGCATTCATTCATCTGTTAAATATGTTCAGACCCCCAACAACATCTGTTTGTGTTTCAAATTCAGAAAGATGAGGTTGAAGTTGATGAAGATTGGAGAGGAATGAGGGATAAGGTAATAGCTTTTATATTTTGCCCCTAAAGATCCTCTTCTCAAAAATTTTAATAAAAGGTATTAAAATAAAATTTCTCCCTCACCTCAACTTTTTTTAATCTTTTTTTTTTGTCATTTTCTGTTGCATTTTTAAACTGGGTCTCTCACATCATAAGTTTCATAAAGATTTGATGTCGAGGGAGAACAATCTTTTCCCTCCCTTCTAGTTCCTTTCTTCCTATTGCCTTGAGGGTCATAGATTATACATGGAATGGTAATAATGCCTTTTCATTTACCAATTGTTGGATACCTGTTCCATTCAATAATGTACTATTATCCTAACACTTCCATTTTACACTTCACACTGGCTTCAGCTTTCTCCCAGTTATCTGATCACTAACCACTTTGAATATCATGGTCACTGGATCATTTTCTTCTCTATTTTAAAGAACACCAATGTACCCAGGGAGCAGCTGTATTGATTTCTACATTTACCAAGGCAACCAAGTGTAAGCCATCCCTCACATCTCTGACTCTTACAAAAGGTTATTATTGTAATCATTATTTAGCATTTATATAGCTCTCCACAATTGTTTATCTGTTATACCTCAGAGCATCCCTGTCAAGGAGATCAGAATGATTATCTCCCATTTAAGAGATAGTAATTCAGAGGACACAGAAAGGTTTTAAGAAATGTTGATACAAGGTCTCAAGGTGAATAATTGCACAGTTGGGATTAAAATTTGGCAATGCTCTTTCTAGCAATACTATTTGTAGGCCATGTTTAATTGTGCTACCATGAAGAAAATGATGCTTTCCTAAAAGAATCAACACATTACAAGAATTCAGCAACCATCAAAGAAGAAAATAAACATATATATATATATATATATATATATAGAGAGAGAGAGAGAGAGAGAGAGAGAGAGAAAACCTATTATATGCTGAGCATTGTGCTAAGTACTTTACAAATACCTCATTTGATTCTCAGAAACAACCCTTACAGATAGGTGTGTCATTATTCCTGTTTTACAGTGAAGGAAACTGAGGCAAATGAGTTAAGTGGCTTTCCCAGAGTAACACAACTAGTAAATTCTGAATTCAGTGTTTTCTTATTTCACTCTATCCACTGTGTAACCTAACTGCCTATGCCATTTTTTTGTCTCCCTTCCTATCTTTCCATTGTTTTCCTAATTTTCCTGAAAATCATTAATGGTAAATTCTAAATTACTCTAGGACCAATGGACCTAATTTGTATATCAAGGGTCTTTTCATTTCTCCTCCTTTATGTTCACTTTACTTTTTTATAAAACAATTATAAAGGATTATAAAGCAAAAAGAGAAAATAATACTTAAATCAACTACTTCTGTGACTTATTAACATCTCTGACAATATTATAGGACTGAGAGTTGATAAAACTTAATAGAACTAATAGAAAGTTAATAGAAGATTTTATATTTTTGATGGACTTCAGATATCCATGTAAGTCACCAATGATGAATGTATATTACAAAAGTTAGACGTGTTTTATAAATATAATACAAGTATTTGAGGCAGCATGAAGTAACTGAACTAGATGAGATCTAATAATATCTCACTTCATTCTAATGGGAAAGGAGAACAAGGACTTATAAAATGTGCCTTTAATTTTTAGGGGGATATATTGTTGTGTTTCTTTGTCTTTTATACCAAGTATTTTCTAAATATGGCAACAGGGTAGAGAGAACAGAAGATAAAATATACAATTTTCATTACCCAAAATCAAAAAGATTTTCTGCAAATAAAACCAGTGCACATACAAGTAGAAGGAAAACAATTAACTTGAAAAAAACTTTTTTGATAATAGTCTGATATCTAGGTACTATAAGAAACATATTCAAATATATGAGCCATTTCCTAACAGATCAGTAGTCAAAGTACATGAATAGGTTGTTCTCAAAAGAAAAAAAAATGAAGCTGTCAGATGCCAAATAATAAATACTTCAAACCACTAATAATTAGAGAAATGAAAATTAAGCAACTTTGAATTGCCATCTCCCATTCATCAGATTGGAAACATTCATCCACCCATCAGATTAGAAATTGACAAAACAGACTATGGGAAAACCAATACCTTAACCCATTGATGGCAGAGCGTTGAACTGATGCAACCATTCTGGGACAATTTGGAGCTATACCAAAAAGTAACTATACTGTGCAGACACTTTGACCCCATAACACTACTACTTGAATTGTATACCAAGAAGAACAATAACAATAATAATAAATAAATAATATAAACAAAAATATTTATAGAATTCCGTTTTTACATAGCAAAGAAATGGAGAGATCATTGGAGAAATGGAGGAACAAATTATGATCTCTGAATGTGCTGGTATATTATTATGCTGAGAGAAAAAGGGACAGTACAAAGATACCTAAGAAGACATAGGAATTAATGCAATTTGTACAATAACAATAATATGTTTAAAAACAAAAACTTTGAAAGACCTAAGAATTCAGAGGCAGAAAGATGCTATAATAAATGGAGCACTCGACCTGGAGTCAGGAAGATCTGAGTTCAAAATCAGCCTCAATTCTAACTAGTTGTGACTCTAGAGAAGTCACTTAAACTCTGTCTCAATTTCATCAGCTATAAAATAGGGATAATAATAGTACTGTCTACTGGAGTTGTTGTGAGGGGATCAAAGAGATAATTTTTACAAATTGCTTAGCACAGTGAATGGTATATAATAAAGAACTTAATAGATGCATAATCCATGCATCTAACTCTGATCGACACAATACCCAAACATGATTTTAGAGAACTGATGAAGAAGCATGCTACCTATGGATTCAATGCGACATTGAATTTTGTAATGTGTAGATCTGTTGTGCTTGTTTATGATTATTGGTTACAAGGGTTTTCTTTGCCTTTTCTTGCAATTGGGGTTAGAGGGATAAAAAGGAAGACTTGTGAACATGTCAAAAAAAGAAATGAAGGAAGGAAGAAAGGGAAAAAAGGAAGGAAGGAGGGGAAAGAGGTAGAGAGAGGAGGAAGGGAAAAGAAGAGAAGGAAGGGGAAGGGGAAGGGGAAGGATAAGGAAAGGGAAGGGGAAAGGGAATGGAATAGAATGGAAGGGAAAGAAAGCTATTTAATTGGATATAAGGAAATAGAAAAATAAGCTTTGAAAGTTGCATGTTGAATTTGTTATATACTTAAAAGGAAAAGCAAGATGTATGTAATGGAGATTTGTGATTACATATTGAATTCTCTCTTTCTGACAATATTCATTTTATTTGGTGGCTGTTAAGTTCAAAATAAAAATATATATAAAGAAATGTGCCCTTGAGGTTGTTAGTTATTTTTTTAATGTAAGGCCAACAGTCTCAAAATTTGGCAACAACATTGATTCAGAATATTATTTAACAATCCCTATCACAGAATTTTGAGACTAAAAAGAACTTTAAAGACCCTTAATTCCTCATCAAAGAAAAAAAATGGGGAAATTTAAGCACAAAGAGGAGAATTAACTTGCCTAACCAGTTTCTTGCAGATAACTAATGTTAGAGCTACAACTAGGATTCAGGTTTCTTGATTTCCAGGCCAATATTTTTTCTCCCTTTATCACCCTACTGCCAATTACTATACACTACTCTTTTCCTTTCTCATATTCCAGAGATTCAGAATGGGTCTTCCTGGAAGATATTGGCTGTAGCCCAAAGAATTTAAAAAAAAAAGGCCCTTAAACATTCCAGAGCCTGCTTTAGAAGACTCATGTATCAGTTGTTCTTTTATTTTTGCATTAAAAAATCACCATCTACATATGCTAATTATTTATTGTCAATTGCTAGAAGATGCTAGAAAATGGTGTATAAAATGAGAGCTTATTCCCATTGCTGACCTAAAGCTTCCCAGTCTCCAATTCCTAGCATTAATCATTTCTGATGTAACTTGAGATTAGGTCTATGTACCATAACATCAGATGAACTGGACATTTCATCTGTATAAGTTAGTATTATTTTAGCACAAATTTTCTAAAGTAAGTTGCAGTTGGGGGAGGGGGTATGTTTTTGCTTTGTTTTTTTATTCATGCTTTGTCTAGAAATAAGATTTTACTTTTCTTATTTTTATGAAAACCCAACTCCATTAACTAACCCTATTCCAAGGGTTCCAGACTTCACCTAAAACAATTATATGTTCATTACATGTTACAAGATAGGAGTAATGACTGCTGTCTTGATTCCATTCAATAAACCTCATTTTAATACAAGAGCTGTGCATGGACTGGTGTTTTCACTATAATGACATGGTTGATGGATTTGCACGTAACAGTCCATTTAGAAAATATTGGCTTCAAAATCTTGGGAATGGTCAGAAAAGACTAATAACATATCTGGTCTGTGAAAATTGTCCCCTCAAACAAAGGGCATTGCTAGGGAGGGGGACCTTCTGATTTTTATTACTTTGCTCATATTTACATTTCAACATGTGCAAATATCTTTCACTACTCTGGGTGAAAACTTCATGAAACTAAGTGAAATTTAATGCCTCTTAATAAAATTAACTCAATAACTTTGTGTTCATCCTTACTTTCCTGATTACCTGAAAATGAAAGAGATGGGGAAGGGGCCAGGATAGCTCTACCTAGTGACACATCACTTTCCTATTCATTTAACAAGGGCTTAAGAAAAATAAAAAGTAGATTTTCTCTTTACTGGTTATTATCTCTAGGTATCCAGACATTTCAATCTCCTGTGTTCATCAAGTTATTTAATATACTGGCACAGAATCTGGACTCTAATTGCTGTTAATTTTTTTCTGTCAAGACCACACAATCTAAAGTACACTACCTTTGTATCTATGGGTAAATACCTTGTCTCCTTCCCCTCACTGTGGGTAAATCTTGTAAGTCCTGCCCCAGGGTCAGATCCTGTGTTGATGAGATCAAAGTAGGATTAGTTATATGTGTCTGTTGGGAATGGGTCCAACCTATGTGCATTATTTCTAGCAAGAAACCATCAGAGTTACTAGCAATTTGTAGCCTGTGATGACTCTCCTGCAGACTTGTAAATAAAACAGTGATTTTGGACCCCACTTTTACTTGGCAGTAGGTAGAGGCCTAGAATAGGGGGACCAACGGAACTTGACATATGTACATCCAAATAATGCTCCAGAAATATCTTACCCCTTGTGGAAAAAAAACACAGCCAAACTTAGAAAGCACACTAAAATTATCCACACACAAAAAAATTTCCTGAATCACCTACACAATTTACCACCTAGCAGCTTTTTCATGATGTTCTTTAATTTGCCTAACTTGTGTTTTACTTTGTATTGCCAACATAAGGATATGAGCAGAGAATCCAGTATGTAGGTGGTTAATTTTTCTAAAGTGACTGCTGTTGTTGTCTAATTACTGAACTGAGAAGAATATGCTGTTTGCAGTATATTTCACAGAGCTCAAACTGATAGTGAAGGTTTTCTCTCCTGCCACTTTAATGCCCGAAGAGGGTTGCAATCTAGGGTTGTTTCATGCATATCAGATAGATAGAGATAAATATAGATGGAAGAATGGATAAAAGTATAGGCTTAGATAAAGTTGAGCATGTATAGGTAGACATAAATATATTTGCTGTAGACATGGATTCTTTTTTTTTTCTTTTAATGCTATTCAAAGTAACATTTACTCTAGGACCACTGAATAACTGTGACACTGTGATATGATTCCCCGGAATACTAAAAGTCCCATAGAGCAACAAGTGTTCTCAGGTTTTAGATCTGAACTTTAAAATGTCAGTGAGAATCCTGTCCAAAGGAAAATATAGAACTAGGAACTGACAGTAAAAGGTAGAAGGTGTCAGTATCTTGTTTCCTCAACTCAGCAACTAAGAATGATTTCTCCTGGAACAAAACAAAGTCAAGAGTCCAAGGTACTGTGTATTATTTTCTTATGGATTGTCAACTTTTAAAGCAAACTTTGGAAATCTATGAACCATGAGGCAGCTAGATGTTACAATGGAAAGAGCAGTTGGAACTGGAGTAGAGAAGACCTGAGCTCAAATCTGGTCTCAGATACTTATTCTTATTTCCATAGGAAACACATTTAACCTTTGACTGTTTTAATTTTCTTGTTGGCAAAATGGGGATAATGATGATACTCATCTCTTAGTGTTGCTATGAGGATCAAATGAGATAATATTTGTAAAGCAGTTTACAAACTTAAAAGTGCTAGCCATTAATATTACTGTTTCAGCAAAAGACTACGCATATTCTAGCTATTCCTCTATCATAGATTAAGAGCTGAAAGGATCTTAGATGTCATCTAATTCAGTCTTCTCATTTGAAAATCAAGAACTGAGGTCTAGGTAGATTCAGTGACTTTTTAGAGGCCACATAAGTGAGCTCTTCCTCATCTATTTTTCTTTGGTACTACAAAAAAGAAAAGCATAGCTACCTTGCCTGCATTAAAAGGAAACTCAGCACTGTTTTCATGAGATGCTAATGAGATAGTGTCTGGTTTTCATTAAATATTTACTTCATCACTCCAAAGATCTGGGATCTAAGGGTAAACTTACTCTCTCCACCAAAGTAAGTTACAACCCCCAATCCACCTTTTATTTCACACTATTTTATTAGCTCCTAATTTTAAACAATTGTTTTGAATGTTCTTTGCAGGTGTTTAAGTCTTTTATTAAGCAATGAGATGCTACCACCACATTAACCCTCTGACATTTCTAGTGATGGAAAAGCTCCATTGTCAAAGAACTTGTTTCTAGTCCTCAGATAATAGATAAACAGATCATTTAAACCCATGCCCATCCTAGAAGCCTTCCCAGCTTGGTGAAATCTTGTAGAAGCCTTGAGCCAAGGCTTTGCTGGCATAGCATGTTCTCAAAGATGACTCTGGTTCAGAGGAAGAGAGGAAGAGGAGAACATAAGCTCATAGGGTCATAAAACCAAAACTCAAAGGTCATCTGTTCTGTAACTACATTTTTTGCATAATATTTCATTTTTCCTGATTTCCTTAAAAACAATTTTAACATTCATTCTTTTAAATATTGAGCTTCAAATTCTCTCTCCCTCCTTCTCTTAGATACTCCTGAGCTGGTGAACAATTTGATATAGATTATACATGTACCATAATTGAAAACATAGTTCCATATTAGTCATGTTGTGAAAAAAAATTAAATTAGTCTTGTTCACAAAAAAAAAGTGAAAAATAGCATGCTTCAATCTGCATCCAGACTCCATTGGGTTTTTCTCTGGAAGTGTGTAGCATTTTTCAACATGAGTCCTTTGAAATTGTCTTAGATCATTGTATTGCTAAGAATAACTAAGTTGTTCAGAGCTGATCTTCACACAATGTTGCTATTACTGTATACAATGTTCTCCTGATTCTTGGTCACTTCACTTTGCATTAATCAGTTTATGTAAGTCTGCAAGTTTTTTCTAAAATCATCTTACTTATTATTTCTTATAGTATAATAGTATTCCATTAAAATCAAATACGAAAATTTATTCAACCATTCCCCAAATAATGGATATCTTCTTAATTTCCAGTTCTTTGCCATTACAAAAAAGAACTACTACAAATAGTTTTGTACAAAAAAGTTCCTTTTCCCTTTTTCTCTTTTTTTTTTTGATCTCTTAAGGATAGAGAATTAGAATTTGTATTGTTGGATCAAAGGGTATGCGCAGTTTGATTGCCTTTGGAGCATTATTCTCCAGAATGGTTGGATGCATTCAACAATGCATTAGTGTTCCAATTTTCCCATAACTTCTCCAACATTTTCCTTTTCTGTTAAGTTAGTCGATCTTATAAAGTAGTACCTCAGAGTTGTTTTAATTTGCACTTTTCTGATCAATATTGACAGAACATTTTTTCATCTGACTATAGATAGCTTTGATTTCTTCTTCTAAAAACTGTCTGTTTATATCCTTTGATCATTTATCAAATGGGGAATGACTTGTATTCTTATAAAATAGACAAAGTTCTCCATATATTTGAAAAAAAATAAGACCTTTATCAGAGAAATTTACTTTAAAAAATGTCCCCAGTTTTCTGTTTTCCTTCTAAACATGGTTGCATTGGGATTTTTTGTGAAATAACTTTACATCTTAATATAATAAAAATTATTCATTTCTCATAATGCTCACTATCACTCCTTCTAAACATGGTTGCATTGGGGTATATATATAACTTTATATTTTAATATAATCAAAATTATTCATTTTATATCTCATAATGCACACTATCACTCCCATAAATTTTTCCTCTCTCCATAGATCTGACTGAAATTATTCTTTACTCTCCTAATTTGTTCATGGTTTCACCCTTTATATCTAAATCACATATCCATTTTTACTTTATCTTGGGTTTATAGTGTAAAAATCTAGGTCTAAATTTAGTTTTTATCATACTGTTTTTCAATTTTCTTATTCCAAAAGCTTGAGTTTTTGCTCCAATTCCATTTTAAAGAATAGGAAACAGATGCCCAAGGATGCCCTAAGAATAAAGATTAAACTTGCTCAAGGTCATACAGAAAGTAGCCATCAGAGAACTGATGTGAATTCAGACACTGTGCTTTCATTAAATATCAGAAATAACTTGTTAAATATTACCAGAGATAAAGTCTATATAAAAGCATATTACAAGCTTAGGAGGAACTACATCATACAGTAGGAGAAAAACTGGTTCTTGATTCAAAGGACTTAGGTTCAGTTCTAACCTTTTATATCATAACAACTTATCTAAAGCTTTTCAGCTCCAATCTATGATCTTATAAGACATTCAGTCCAACCTGCAACTGAACAAAACTTAGTTCTATAATATAAATGGCAATTAGTCATCCTGATCTACTGGAAAACTGCTTTGGGTCAACAATGGTTGACAAAACAGAGAACTATCACTCATCAGCATTGTCTCTACTTAATTTGTGATCATACTTCAAAGATTAAAAAAATTCCATGCAAACCTTACAAAGTTAAAGCCATTATTTTTGTCCATCACAATCTCTAATGAAGATAACAATAATCCTGCCATTCTGCAGAATGCCTACCTCTTGGATGGTTTTCAGGAGGACAATATTTAATTATGAAGGTAAAGATGTGGTTAATTAAAAGCAGCATGATATAAAACAATTGTTCTTCTTCCTCCTTGATCCTATAATATTTTTTATTCACATCATTTTGAGTACAGTAGAAATAGAAAAAAATCTATTCCTTGTAAATGATCTTCCAACCTACAGTTTCAGACCTCCAGTGACACAAAATTTCCTATTGCCCAAAAGAGAACCTTCATTTTTTGACAGCGCTAATTGATAGGGGAAGAACAATTGTCCCAGGCAGAAAATTAAACAACTAGAAAGATTATTTTATTTGGAAAGAAAATAGAGAGGTATGTGACATCTTACAATGCCTGCCATAAATTACTTGTTGGAGTACCATCTCTGGATTGGTTTTTCTTGGGACTTTTCAGGTCCAGCAGCTCTAGTGTTAAAACAAAGTAAAAGAAAGAGAAGAAGAAAGAGGTAGAAGAAAGGAAAGAAGAGAAAGAAGAAGGGAAGATCACTTGGGAGAATAACCAACTGGAGATAGCAAACAAATTTATTTGCAAAATGGAACTCTAGATGGAGCAGTTCCCTTTATTTGAATTTACTGTGCAAATTTGATAATGAGTTTACTGAGTTAGTGACTTAAAAAGATGACTGGCAGGAATATAATAGCCCAGTGCTGCTGGAATATTCAAACTTACCTAAGATTTGCTTAATAAAAAGACTTGCAAACCAGAAGAGAAAAGATTTGCAACTACTGTTTATCTTCTAAAATGATTATTTGAAAATAAAGGCTAACTAGCCTGAAACAGAAATGAAATGGCACACATAAATAAAAATTCAAATTCAATGTTTCTATTTAATCCTTATCAAGATGTAGGATTAATTTCTGAAGGAAAAAAAGATAACATCTAGAAGGTAGAACAATGAGATATCAAATACAGATCTGGAATATAGAAAGGAAACACAGATATTAATCAGGACTATTGGATAAAAATCTAAATCTATAAACATGGCATTGTGGGAGAAAGCTTCAACAAAACTGAAAACATACTTAACTAGTTTCTTCTCTCCAGAGAGGATAATAGACTGCAATTAGTAGTCAATATTATTTACCAGTAAGTGAAAAAGTTGTCTTCAAATAGGATGTCCCTTTTTATATCTCTATATTTTGATATTTTGTCTATTGTTTCTCTATTTCTTCTATTTCATTTCTATTATCATATTTTCTTTCATTTATTTTCCTATTTTCTTCTCCCATTCTTTGATCCCTTAAGAATCCTCTCTCCTATTCTCCCTGAGTAACAATCTTATGTAGATAGACTAAGCAAATTTATTTCCTTGACTCTGAAAAAGCTAAGAGACAAAAAAGAATGTTTTTCCTTTGGAGTGATATCAAGTAACTTTTAAAATATTGCTCTTAATAACAAAACAAGAAAAAAAGATTTACTTACTTTTAATTAAACTTTACTTAAGCTCTCTACATTTTAAATAAGATTTAGGGTGGACCAGAAATCAGTATGTAAGGAATATTAGAGACCCAAAATGCATGGAAATATAAAAGAATAACACATCAATCAAAATTATATCTATTGGAAGCAGCCACTAGGATATTCTAAAGACCAGTAAAAATCTACACTTGGTCTTAGATTATCTTCACCTCATTTTCATTATTACTATAGTGTCAATTTGATTAGCTAACTAAATTAGACAGTGAATAAAAAATCAGATTAATTCATCATGTATACAACATAATGCCACATGATATAATATAGCATATATGCATACATATCCAATACAATTACTTCTAAGTACACACACAAATTAAAGATAACTATGTTCCTGGCTTAAATACCATCATGTGTATTTCCACAAATCTAAAAACCCAACTAGCACTTCCAGGCCAAGATGGCGGAGAGAAGACAGGCACCCTGCTGAAGGTCTCCTGATCTTTCCCTATATAGAATATGAAATAAACCTCTTAACAGAAATCCAATCTTCAAAACCAAGAAAGAAAAACCAGGAGAAGAAGATCTACCTCAGGATTTGTCTTCCTGGATCTTGAGTGAGTCCTGGTGCAGAGGGTCTAATCTGCCAGGAGCATGGGACCTGAGAGCCTGGAGTAACCACCAATTAGACTGATTAGCAGTGGGACAGGAGCCTGGGAGCCTGGGAGCCTGAGGGCCTGAGAACCAGGCTGGCTTGATCTGCAGCCTAGCCTGGTGGGCCACAGGAGCTCAGGCCAACTAGGGAGCAGAGGCATTTGTTGTGGTGCTAGCCCTTGCAGGCAGGACTAGAGGGAGAGTTCCCATGTAGGAGGGCTGCAGACATCAATTCCTGGGCTCCTCTGGTCCAGAGGAACTCAAGAGTCTTACCTTTATTTCAGCTGAAGCCTCTTCCCAGAAAAAACACAGTTATAGCCCACCTTCCCCCCAGGCTAAGATTCAGCAGCAGAACCACCTCAGCTGTGATTAGGGAGAGTGATTACCTCACCCCAGGGTATAACCCAACATTGATCACAGATAAAAGTATTCAAACAGCTTCAATCACTCGCTCCAGGCCAAGGGAGAGGTCTTCAACAAGATCACAGACACTCCAGAAAAAAGCAACTAGCACCCCCTGCTGGCTAACTGGAGATATTACACTCATTGAGTAAAGCCTCTAGGGATCCCCAACACCAAACCTCTGTGAACCAGCCCTCCCCAACACAAGGTCTTAGGATAATGAAGAAATGCCAGCACAAAGGAGGTCCCATAGAAAAATTCTTGGAAGGAAAAGACACTAACTCAGAGAGACCTAGGACCTCTGAGGAGAATATGACCTGCTCTCCAGTACAGAAAGATTTCCTTGAAGAAATAAGGAAGGAGTTTAAAAATCAATTGGAAAATTTGGGAGAGAAAATTAACACCTTGCAATAAGAAAACAATTCTCTCAAAACCTCAATTGGTCAAATGGAAAACCCTTACAAAAATAGAATTGACCAATTGGAAAAGGAGTTGCAAAAGGAAAATGAAGAAAATTCTTCTCTTAAAAAAATGGAGTCTTTGGAAACTAATGACTTCATGAGTCAGCAAGACTCTGTTAAACAAAGCCAAAAAATCAAAAAAATAGAAGAAAATGTAAAATACCTCATCAGCAAAACCACTGACCTTGAGAATAGATCAAGAAGAGACAACCTGAGAATTATAGGCCTTCCTAAAAACACTGAAGAGGGGAAAAAAAAAGCTTGGATTTAATATTACAGGATTTAGTGATGGAAAATTGCCCTGATATCATGGAACCAGAGAGCAAAATATTAATTGAAACACTACATAGATCCCCTCTGGAAAGAGATCCTAAAATAAAAACACCAAGGAATGTTGTGGTCAAATTTCAGAACTATCAGATAAAAGAGAAAATCTTACAAGAAGCCAGAAAGAAACAATTTAAATACAAAGGAGCCACAGTAAGGATTATGCAGGACCCTAACTGCATCAACATTAAGGGATTGAAGGGCCTGGAATGAGATATTCTGAAGAGCAAGGGAACTTGGAATGCATGCCAAGAGTCCACTATCCAGGAAAACTGAGCCTTCTCTTCCAGAGGAAAGAGTGATCACTTAACAAAATGGTAGACTTCCAACAATTCCTGATGAAAATACTAGAGCTAAATAGAAAATTGGACAGCAAACAGGATTCAAGAGACATATGAAAAGGTTAAAAAAGGGGGGGGGAGAATGAGGGAAAAAATCCATCCAATAGGATGAAACTGGCTATATCCCAGCATGGAAAAAAGATTCTCATAACTTTTGAGAATTGTACAACTCTATAAGAGAATATACTTAACCAGAAGTGATAGACACTCATGACATATCCATGAGACTGCTATCCAATGAGAAGAAAGTGGCTATATCCCTATTTGGGAGATAGACTCTAATAACTCTAGAGAATTTATAAATCTATTAGAGAGAATATACTTAGCCAGAAGTGATGGATACACATGATTTTCTGAGATTCAGATAGAATGATTTAAAAAACTACCTCCTTAAAAAGGGGTACAGGAAGGAGACAGGAAGATGGAGGGGATTGAATGGGGTTAATCTCATTACATAAAGAGGTACAAAAGACCTATTGTAATAAAGGGGAAGAAGGTAGGAGATGAGAAACACCTGAATCTTCCTCTCATCAGACTTGACTTAAAGTTAACTTGCACATACACTCAGTTAACTTAAGAAACATTTTACTGGGTGGCTAGGTGGTGCAGTGGATAAAGCACCGGCCCTGGAGTCAGAAGTACCTGGGTTCAAATCCAGGCTCAGACACTTAATAATTACCTAGCTGTGTGGCCTTGGGCAAGCCACTTAACCACATTTGCCTTGCAAAAACCTAAAAAAAGAAACAAAAAAAAATTTTACCTTTCAAGAATTAAAAGGGGGGATAGGGAGGGGGGATGGAGATAGGGAGGGGGAGAAAAAGGGGAACTAACAGAAGGAAGGGAAGCAAAAAGGGAAAAAAGGGGAGGGTGGATATAGGAATGCAAAGACTGAAGGTGGTGGTAATCAGAGATAAAATGCTAGGGAATATGGATAATGTGAAAAAGGGGGAAAAATACAATCAGAGGGAAGATAGTATGGAGAGCAATAAAGAGTTAGAAATTATAACTTTGAATTTGTATGGGATAAACTCTCCCTTAAAATGTAAGTGAATAGCAGGGTGGATTAAAAAACAGAATCCTACAATATGCTGCTTACAAGAAACTCATTTGAAGCAGAGATACATATAGAGTAAAGGTAAAAGGTTGGAGCAAAATATATTTTGCTTCAGCCAAAGAGGAAAAAAAAAGTAGGGGTAGCAATCCTTATCTCAGACAAAGCAGCTGCAAAAATTGATAGCCATAAAAGAGATAAGGGAGGAAACTATATCCTCCTAGAAGGTATCATAGACAATAACATTATTCTTAGAAGAGAAGCTGAAAGAAGGAAGACATAGACAGCAAAATACATTGTTTTCTTGTTGCAAGGTGTTAATTTTGTCTCCCAAATTTTCCAAATGGTTTTTAAACTCCTTCCTTATTTTTTCAAGGAAGTCTTTCTGTGCTGGAGAGCAGGACATGATGGAATACTTAGAGAATCCGAAAAAATCATCTAAAAACCTACTAGAAATAATTAGCAACTTTGGCAAAGTCACAGGATATAAAATAAACCCTCATAAATCCTCAACTTTTGTATAAATGACTAGCAAGATACAGCAGGAAGAGCTAGAAAGAGAAATCCCATTAAAAGTAACCACAGACAATATAAAATACCTGGGAGTCTATTTACCAAGGCAGATTCAGAAAGTTTTCAAAAATAATTACAAAACAATTCTCACACAAATAAAATCAGATTTAAATAACTGCAAACATCAACTGCTCATGAATAGGTACAACTAATATAATAAAAATGACAATTCTACCAAAACTAAACTACCTGTTTAATACTCTGCCAATCAAAATTCCAAAAAATTCCTTTAACGAGTTAGAACAAGTTGTAAGTAAATTCATATGGAGAAATAAAAAGTCAAGAATTTCCAGGGATTCAATGAAAAAATGTGCAAAAGAAGGTGGCTTAGCCATATTAGATCTAAAATTATGTTATAAAGCATCAGTCATCAAAACTGTCTGGTACTGGCTAAAAAATAGAGTAGTGGACCAGTGGAATAGACTAGGTGTAATAGCAGGAAATGTTTATAGTAATCTGCTGTTTGATAAACCCAAAGAGTCTAGTTATTGGGATAAAAACTCTCTCTTCAATAAAAACTGTTGGGAAAATTGGAAGTTAGTATGGAAGAAACTTAGATTAGACCAACACCTCACAACCTAAACCAAGACAAGATGGATACAGGATTTAGACATAAAAAAGCACTATTATAAGCAAACTGGAAGATCAAGGAGTAGTTTACCTGTCAGATCTGTGGAAAGGGAAGCAGTTTATGACCAAGGAAGAAATTGAGAACATCACTAAAAACAAGCTAGATAATTTTGATTACATTAGATTAAAAAGCTTTTGCACAGACACTATATCCAAAATCAAAAGAATTGTAGTAAACTGGGAAATAATCTTTACAACTAGTATTTCTGACAAAGGACTCATTCCTAAAATATACAGAGAACTGAGTCAAATAAAAAAAAAAGTCATTCCCCAATTGACAAATGATCAAAGTATATGCAAAGGCAATTTACAGCTGAGGAAATCAAAGCAATCCGTAGTCATATGAAAAATTGCTCTAAATCATTACTTATTAGAGAAATGCAAATTAAAGCTTCTCTGAGGTACCACCTCACATCTCTCAGACTGGCCAATATGACCAGAAAGGACAATGATCAATGTTGGAAAGGATGTGGGAAATCTGGGACACTAATACATTGTTGGTGGAGCTGTGAACTCATCCAACCTTTCTGGGGAGAAATTTGGAATTACACCCAAAGGGTGACAAAAAATGTACATACCCTTTAATCCAGCAATACTACTACTGGGTCTATACCCTGAAGAGATGATGGAAAAGGGTTAAAACATCACTTGTACAAAAATATTCATAGCAGCCCTGTTTGTGGTAGCAAAGAATTAGAAATCAAATAAATGTCCTTCAGTTGGGGAATGGCTTAACAAACTGTGGTAAATGTATATCATGGAACACTATTGTTCTATTAGAAACCAGGAGGGATGGTAATTCAGGGAAGCCTGGAGGGATTTGCATGAACTAATACTGAGTGAGATGAGCAGAACCAGAAAAACATTGTACATCCTAACAGCAACATGGGGGTGATGATCAACCTTGATGGACTTGCTCATTCCATCAGTGTAACAGTCAGGGACAATTTTGGGCTATCTGTGATGGAAAATGCAATCTGTATACAGAGGAAGAATTGTGGAGTCTGAACAAAGCCCAAGGACTATTACCTTTAATTTAGAAAAAAAAAAAACTGTATCTTATTATGTAACTTTGCTATCTCTTATACTTTATTTTTCTTCCTTAAGGATATGATTTCTCTCTCATCACATTCAATTTGGATCAATGTATACCATGGAAACAACGTAAAGATTGGCAAATTGCCTTATGTGGGGGGTGAGGGGAGGGAAGCAAGATTAGGGGAAAAACTGTAAAACTCAAAATAAACAAAATCTTTAAAAGGGAAAAAAAAACAACTAACACATCTCAAACACTCTGGGTTGATTCTACTTCCATTAGAGAGAGAAAATTTTCAGCTCCAGACTTATTCCAAGATTTACTTCTCTCCCACCTCCAGCCATTTATCTTGGACTAATATTTTTTTTCAGTTAATTTAATTTTTTTTCTTAAGTGTGTCTATTTTTATGCCACATAGCATTCCTATTCTTTCCTCTACATGTCTCTTCAATTTATAATCTTAGTTTATATGTATGTGATATGTATTGATATTTAGATATAAATCGAGTCTAAGTAGCCCTTCTTTTGTATTTTTCCTTTATTGTTTTTTTCTCCATTGATCTAGAGTATTCTTTGATCTGCATTTAGTGCATACCTATTATTCATCTCATATATGTATACCTATTGTGTTTGTGATATCATATCTTATTTCAACTTCATGAAATAAAGATAAACATCCATTTATAGAAAAGAAATATGGTCCTTTAAGGTGACAGACTTGCAGGAAGAACATAGGATTGAGAGGCAGGGAATCTAGGTTCTGGTCTTGTCTCTACCAGCAACTTGATTCAGAGCCACAACAAATTCAATTCAACAGAAATTTATTAAGTATACAGTTAGCTTCAAGGCATTAACCTTTTCACAAAGACAAAAGAAAGGAACAGACCCTGCCTACAAGGAACTTACATTCTACTGGGAAGGGGGGAGATCATAAGGGGGAAAGGGAGAAAATATAATATATGCAATTAAATGCAAAATATATACAAAATAATCTCAAGGAGAAAGCATAAACCGAGATCAGAAAATGTAATATAATCTAACATGACATATAATGTTATGTAATGTAATTTTGTCATAACATATTACATTGTACTGCATTATTATGTTATATTCTATTCTATTAATTATATTATATTTTATTGTATTATGTTATATTATATTATATTATATTATATTATATTATATTATATTATATTATATTATATTATATTATATTATAATCACGATGTAGTGGTCAGTCTGAGAATCAGAAAGATGTGGTTTTAAGGTCTGCCTCTGTAGTAGCTCTGTGACCCTAAGCAAATTGCCTAACCTCTTTCTTTTTTGCATTTTTAAATTCATTTTATTCTGAACTCAAGAAATAAAGCAAGCATTTCCATGACATAATAGAATTAAAGAAAAAAGATGATTGCACATAAAACTTCAAATCTATTGTGTACAACTTGATATTCCTTTCAACTATATAATAGTTATTTTTTCTTCCCTCCCCCAACCCCACTTTAGAAATCACTACCAATAGACATAAAGTACCACCAGGCAACTCTCCAATCTATTGCAACAAAGGTGCCCATATTTATTAGGAGAGAAAGTTCCTCATCAAAGCTCCTTACAAAGATGAAATCATAGGGTTATTCAAAAGAAAAAAGTTATGTTGTATTACATTATATTATATATAATATTGTATTATATTACACTCACCATGGGTGGTTAAGCATTTCAGAACACACCTGAAGCACCTAATTATAGTTCATTAAAACAAGCCCTGCCATGTCTATTATTTACAGTGTATTGTGCTAGGAGGGGAAGGAAAAAAAAAACATTTATCAAAAATGACAAAACTTGTTGAATGACTAAGCAGAAAAAACAGCATATTAAGCCTGAAGAGATGTGAGGTTTAACCATATGTCTGGGAATGATGCTGTAATAATAGGCAAATCTTGGGACTCTATTGTTTGCCAGGGGTCAGAGGTCTGAGTCAATCTGAACATATATTGACTCAGTCCTCACCTGGAGTAGCTGTCTCATCAAGTGTAAGAAACTGACAATGAACCCTGGCTTGATGATGTTAGCACATTAGTGAAGACCCTGTTCCATGTAAGATGAAATATAAGTGAAACATGGGTTCTTACTGAGATCTTCTGAGTCAACATCCGTTCTATTAAAGGATAGGTTTCCAACAAATGAGGAAGGGAAGAAGGGATGAAAGAAAAGAAAGGTGATAAATTGTAAGGAAAAGTAATTAGACCTTTCTACTGGGTGATGTTTGTCTTCATTCTCAAAGAAGACCGTGACATCAGGGAGGTGGTACCATGACAAGCACATTATTTGGATCTGAGTGAGGGGGGACTGTGCTAAGTCACCAGTCACACTGCCTCCTCCAGAGCCATCTGTGTCCAGTGGACAGATATGAATAGGATGACTTGACATGACCCCGCTTGCCAGCTAATCAGGGTTAAGTGACTTGCCCAAAGTCACATAACTAGTAAGTGGTGAGTATCTGAGGCTGGATTCAAATTCCTGTCCTTCTGACTCCAAGACCAGTCTCTATCCACTGTGCCACCTAGCTGACCCTTTTCTTCTGGGTAAATGGCACAAAGCACCAACCCTTTCTTGTTCTGAGGTGATCAGTAAAATAACAACACACTGGGAGAAACTGAGATGAAGTTAGGAGTGAATTTGTTAAAGGCAGTTCATATTTTTAGCAAAGATTCATATTTTTTTTTAAAAAAAGGTCACCAAAGTAAAATTGTGGAGCACTTGAAGTCAGTTATTTCAACTTCAATGAAGGTTCGTCTGAGGGGAACATTTTTGGTGAGGGGTTGCCTTTTCAGATACATCAGCCATGAATCAGTTCCTCACACCCTCCACTTCCCTCTCGAGATTTTGTACTAGTTGTCCCTAAGACTGGAATAAACTTCCTTCTTACATTCATTTCATAAAAACAACAATCTTCTTTCAAAAACAATCTTCTTTCAACAATCAAAGTATTTACTGGATATGGCACAGGAAGTGTTTAATAACATTGATTATTTGAGCAGTATGGAGGATATGAAATGAGACTATCACATGCCAAGCCTCCAGTATTTTTTTTCAGATGACTTCTCTAACATTTTAAGATATGCCCCTTTTTTTTTAAGGTAATTGGAGTTGATTGACTTGCCTAGGGTCACATAGATAGTATCTGAAGCCACATTTGAATTCAGGTCCTTCTGACTTCAGGATCAGTACACTATCCACTGCTCCTCAAGATATACTCTTACCATGTACTATGAAAATCACTCTTCTTTCAAGGTGTCTACACAATATAGAGGATTCTTGGGCAATAGGTCACAGTATAGTCTTCTATAACTAACTGGCACATTGAAAAGAAAGAAAAATGAGTCTAGTATTCAGATCCTGGTTCTGTTGGTTACTACCTGTATGAGCTTGAGCACCTCATTTAACTTTCCTGAGTCTATAAAATGAAGAAATTGGAACTAGATATAGCTTTGGAAGTTCTTTTCTCTCTGTAAATCTATGGTGCTATCCAAATCAAAAATTAAAACATCCCGCACTGACTCAGACTTCAATCAGTGTTTCTTGGCTAGATGTAATTTTAGAACTGACTCACCCCACCCACCACCAGTCTGTACTCACTTTCAGGTAAATTGTTAAAACAGTCATCTAGCTAACCAGATGTCCTAAGAGAAAATAAGAGGAATAGCACTTCAAACCCAGAAGCTTACTTCTTGATAACCAATTATTGAGCCATATGGCAATTAGTGGATACCCATATTTATTATACCCATAGTGGATAAGGAGTGGGATTTGGAGTCAGAAAGATCTGAGTTTGAATACTGTCTAGGCTAACTATGTGACCCCCTGGGCAAGCACTTTAATTCAGTGTGCTCATTTGTAAAATAAGAAAATAATAGTTCCCACCTCAAAGGATTGTTATGAAGCTCAAATGAGGTAACCTTATGCAAAATCCTTGGCAAACCCATATCAATTCTAGCCTCTCACCTATTATTAGCTTAGGAGGAAAATGAAATGAAAAGAAAATGGTAGTGAAATAAATGATCTCTGCTCATCATCAGTGCTAAGGCAGGGATTGGACACCAGTGCCTTTAAGAAATAATTTCTGGTGGGTCTTTTTAAAATATGTTTTTCCTATTTTACCCCATAATTTAATTTTTTATTTTTCTTTAAAAGAAGAGGAAATTAAATGTAAAAAGTTTCATGGAATTGCAACATTCAATTTACTCATAAAAGTCAAAAAATGCAAAGTCAAAAACCTCATAACATATTCATTCAAAATCATTGCCTTTATGGGTCATCTTAGAGCTACACAATTTATTGAATTTCCTGATTATGAGCTGTACAAACCCCTACCAACACCTCTCTCACTTACTACATTCTACCCTAACCTCTTTGCTCTCCTCCACTTAATCCAATCCCTTACACATCCCCAAATACACCAACTTTACTTTGGGTTTCAATTAACCTACTTGCCAATTTTCTCCAATGTCCAAATTATCTTATACTTCCTATTCAAAATACATTCAATTCAATTCAATAAATATTGTGATAAGTAGCTATACATGTCACTATGTTAGGCAGTGACAACAAAGCCCTCAAGAAGTTTATATTCTACTGACTTCCCCTCTCTAACTGAAGTTCCTTCCCCCAACTACCCCCACCACCTGAGGCTTCACAACTGCTCAAACTTCACTTCCATAGAGTTTTTGCCACATTGGTCTACCTAATTTCAGTCATTTCAGTATCCCTTCCTTCTTTCTTCCTAAGTTCCTAGATTCTCAACACTACCGAATATATCTTTATGTAGTTAAATGAGGTTTTATATCTGCCTTCCTATTTCTATGCTTATATTTGTACTTCTCTGTCTCTATCAGACTGTAAGGTCCTTGAACTACTTTCTTTGTAATTACCCCATACCAATGAACACAGAACACACAGTGGGTGTTCAATAAATATTATTGACTGACAAATGTTGACTGATTCTTTTATTATACCCAATAGTCAAGGTGAACAAACAGACACTGCCATGAGAACTTTAAACTTTGCATCTGTGACCAAAGTGTGTTTATATTTGCAGCACTAATGCAAATGCACAAAGGAAGGCTCTTCCACCAGTGTAAATATGTGAACTTGTTATTTATCCGCATTTTGAATGCTTTAAACCAGTCTCAGAAATGCCATCTGTTCAGCTCAAGATACAAAGATATAGCTTGACATTAGTTGGTTTTTCTGTTTTCTTATAATAGGTTAAAGGAAATAGCTAAATGATGTTCTAGTTAATGAAACTCAATCAAGTGAATAAAACAGCCCAGAAAGGTATTAGAACTTTGATCAATACAGTGGTCAGTGTTGACTCCTGGGTACTGATGACAAAGCATGCCTTCCTCTTTCTAGGCGGGTCAGTGGTGGACCATAATGGAACAATAAAGAGGTACAATCAGAGATGGCAAAGGAATCTCAGTGTTTTACTTGCTGTCCTTTTTTGGTACAAGTGAAGTTTTTATTTTTGCATGGAGGAGGCTGAATGGAGAGAGTCACTATGATGAAAGAAAGAAAGAAAAAAAGACTTCAAGAAGACATTTGTTTAAAAAAATTTATTAGAACTGAAGCAAATTGTCATTTTACTGGAGATCAGTAAATCTGTGCCAACCTTCTCCTTTTACAAGGCTGATATAAATAATGGGGATGACAAGGAATGAAGGCCATCAAAGAGAGCATTTCCTGGCAGTTAATAACCCAACCGGAGATTATTATTGCTACAGTGATGTATAAACCATGTGAAATTAATAAAGGAGCAAAGTATTTTTAATAAAAATTATTGTTTTACCTGCTGAAGAGTTAACAGTCAGACTGCACTGAGCATAAGTAACAGTATGTCTTTTCTAAGCAAAGAATGACCAATCAGCAAATTAAAGACAGTCTCAATGTTCTTTGAGGTTTGAAAGATGTATTAACCATCATATCATTGGAGGTCACAACTTTACCCCACTCATATGAAAGCAGTGAGTGTCATTTATATTCCCAGACAATGTGACAGAATTTTGTTGTGATGATTCTTTGAGTTTTCAATCTGTCTCAGGCAACCACTGAACTTCTCACTAATTCTGGTCATTAGACCATGCATTAAATAATACATTCCAAATTTTCACTTTGGTTCACCTTAAACCTTTCTAGGGTTCAGATGGAGACTAATAATGGGTTACAACTGAAATTAAGTATGGGTTGTTTCTGTATTTTTAAAAATGATTTCATTCTATTGTTAATTTTCATCATAAAATAGTGAAATATGGGTTGATTTTTTTTTTCCTGGTTAGATTCCCCAGTCAGATCTTGTTTTACAAGAGGGAAGTCATGCTACTGGATTTGAGTTGGCCTTTTCTTATATGTGTGACATAATTACAGACAGTGCATTTCTGTGGTTTGCAATTAATCTATTTTATGCAGAAATGAGGACAGTTGAAGATAAAGGAAGCTCTTTGCCTTAAAAATTACAATCATACCTTAGCCACATGTATATTTTAGATTAAATAGACTTTGGGTTTTGTTGAAAATAGCAAACCAACTAGTTCACTGAGTGTCTGGGAAGAATCAAACTTATTATTACTAAGGTTTTTTGAAAGCAAGCTTCTTAATAGGTACAATGAAAAGTCTTGAAGAATATTAGGGACAGGTGTATCATTCTTTCAAATACACCAGAGGTGGCTACTGTCAAGAAAGCCTGGGAAAATAATAAATAAGCATAGCCTGAGAGAAAACAGATAAAAGGCCAATCATTCCTTACTGAGTATTCTGGTGTCTAAAAGTCAAGATATTTTCCTCAAAAGATCCTTTGAGATTTTTGAGTTGTATCTTTTACACTATATTGATTTTTCTGAAGATAGTCTGAACAATTGTATCTATAGAGGTAGCATCTATGAGTCATTAGTGATGTTAACCAAAAAAAGTATCCTTTGAGTATGTAGAATAGGTTTGGAGTTGGATAATATGCCTTAAGTAAAGACATTCTTAGTGGAAATAATATAGGAAAAAAATTTTTTTTCCTAAGTATTACACATATTTTGATCTAGAAATTTCTGGATTGAATGTGGAATAAAACCTAAAATCAAAAAAACCTGGGATTGACAAATTTATTAAAAAGAAACCAGGCTCTAACATAACAAATGAGTGCGTTTGAGCTCCTAGAATCTGATGGTCACTTCCCCTTTTCCTGATACATTAAACAATTTGAGGTATTCTTTAACTTAGTGAGAATTTCTTATAAACAAGAGTAATTGCTCTTGATGATAAAAAAAAGAAAATTATATTTGCAGCGCTTTGAATTCACATGAAAAACCACTCTGTAGATGTAGATGTAGAAAACTCTCAGCATGGAAACTCCCTCCATCAAGGGAAGGACAGCGTATCTGTAATTTATAGGTTTGATATGGGTATGATAGGGAACTTTGAGATCATATGACTTATCCAAGTCACAGGGCCTGTATGTATCAAAGGCAGGACTTGAAACCAGGTCTTGTTTCCAAGATCTTCCCTTTAATTATTCTATTTGTAGAACCAGAGGATTATAGACTCAGAGCTAGAAGTGACCTCAAAGGTCATCTAGTCCAACCCCTTCCTATGAAGTTGAGGAAACTGAGGCCCTATTAGTACCAGACCTGAAGTCACAAAGACCAGAGTTCAAATTCAGTCTCAGACAATTACTAACTGTCAGACAATTGCTAACTGCCTGACCCTGGGCAAGGCACTTAAACCTGTTTGCCTCAGTTTCTCATGTGTAAAAAGTGAGCTGGAGAAGGAAATACCAAACCACTCTAGTATCTTTGCCAAGAAAAACATAAAAAGTCACAAAGAGTCAGATTCAACTGAACAATAGTCACAAAGAATCAGATTCAATTTGAGCAACAACAGTGTCTCCTTCTGTGTAGATGAAGAGATATTTGAGAGAACTTTAAGATGAATTTTTTCTTCATTTTTTCCCCATCTCATCCTTTTACTTGCTCTTTCCTACAGTTGTGCTAACCAAAATAGTGATGTAACATGATTTTGGTTTTGTCTCTAAACATAACCCAGTTTTTCCTAGTTTTTATATACACAGTCTTGTAGACCTTCAAAATTGGCCAAGACATAATTATGCCCATACACACACACACACACAAACACACAATCACATTCACAGGCACACCTTAAATACATAAATACATCTACTAACCTTTAGTGCAGTGTACTTTGGGAGCTAGCCATCACTTGGTATGTCAAACACTATGATGTATCATCAGAAATAACATAAGTTTCAGCAGTGGTGGGATTCAAAAAAATTAACAACCAGTGCAACAAACTTAACATATAATTAGCCTAACCAGTGCTAACCAGCTTAATTCCACTACTGAAGCCAAAAATCTAATAACAAGTACAATTTTAACAACTGATTTGCCGAACCCAACATAAAATTAGGATCAGTTCTGCCAAACAGGTGCAAACTGGCTGAATCCCACCACTGAGTTTCAGTAAAAAAAAAAAAAAAAAAAAAAAAAAAAAAAAAGTACACATAAACCACCCTACACTTACATAATATTTTGAAGATGAGGGCTTCAACAAAAATCTATACAGGGGATACAGTTCAATACTGTCCTCATGATTACCCAGGAAGATTTATTAGTCATCTTTTAGATTAGGGACTTCCTTACAGGCTATTATATGTGATTGTCTTGTGTCTTCTTCAGATTACCTGGAGGGGCTTTTAGGCTTGCCCTCCTTGGCCCCAAAAGGCATAACTACTAATGATTGGAAGTTGCAAGGGCAAATCTAAATCTGATGTCATGAAAACTATTCAATTGTTTGTTTGTGTTCCAACTCTTTGCAATACCATTTGGGATTTTTTCAAAAAGACTTTGGAGTGATTTTATCATTTCCATATCCATCTCATTTTACAAAAGAGGAAACTGAGGCAAACAGATTTAAGTGATATGCTCAGGATCACACAGTTATTGAGTATCTGAGGCCGATTTGAACTCAGGAAGATATGTCTTCCTGATTACAGGTCAGTCACTCTAGCCACTGAACCACCTAGTTGCTCTATCCTAACTTTATAAGGCTTTTTCAAAAGGTGAAAAAGCTGTCCTCCTGAAGTAGAGTCCCTACCTCCCCTGGAAGCCATCACACAGAGTCTAGATGACTATGTCAGGTATGTTGTAGAAAAAGACAGGAACTGGACCTGTGATTTCATCTCCCTGATATGGAAACTCCTTCCACTTTTGAAGTTTGACATTTTCCCCAGTACCTAGTACAGTGCTTATTGCCTAATTGACTTAATGACTGACTGTAATGGAGTCCTAAAGAATTGCCTTGAGGGGTAGCTAGGTGGTGCAGTAGATAGATAACTGGCCCTGGAATCAGGAGGACCTGAGTTCAAATCCTGCCTCAGACACTTAATAAATACCTAGTTGTGTGACCTTGGGCAAATCACTTCATCCTGTTGCCTTGTCAAAAAAAAAAAAAAAAGAATTGTCTTGGGCATTGACTGGGTAACCTGCCTGGAGTTGGCCAGCAAGTATATGTCAGAGATGGGTTTTGAACCCAGGTCTTCACAGCCTTAAGGCTAATATTTAACACTTTGCTGCCTCTTATTTGTACTAGAGGAAACTCCTGTACCAATATAAATTGGATTAGAAGTCTTTTTGAGACCCTTCCAAATCTGAAATTCTGTGATTCCATGATAGAATTGGTAGCAATGACCCTGAACTCTATTTTGTTATCTCCTGATTTATAAGTGTTTCCATTTCCATCTCATCAACCCAAGACCTTGCTCTTAAATTCATTTACATTTGCAGTGAGCAAACTGAGGGTGTGATGGCCTTCTCCCATCATGACTTCTATCAGTGGGAAAAAGCACAGCTTCTACTTATCCCAGCTGATTGGTGACATTACACACGGGACATTTCAAGCCGTGGCAATATGAAAAGAATCAGTTTGCTCTCAGAACCATACTGCTTCTTTATAGAACTGCCAGACAGCCTTAAAAGCATTCATGTGCTCTCCTAAGGCATCTCACACAAAGGAGTCTTATAAATGGATTAAATGTGGTTGGGTGCAAAAGTACAGTAAGCCTCTTTCAGGACACTCATTGAGAGTGGATACCACAGACAGGAGTCCCCCTTCATGTGTCCCCCCTCTAGAAATAGCTGGCTTGAAGTTATGTGACCATTCTGACCTCCCTAAAAATAAGCCACTTCTACCATCTGCTAAAAACTCCCCATAAATTATCATAGGAATGTGTGGCTTTTTTGTATCACCAAAAGAGTTTGCTAATTGACAAAGTCACAAGCAGAGGAGGGAGAACAGGGTTAGGGCAGGACTGTCCCATTCGTGGCTCTCTGCTGGTGACTTGTCTTGTTTCCACACATGCTCAGCTACCACCAGCCCTGAAGAGGTCTCAGATAGGTCAGGGGAAATTCCATCTTTAATGTCTCCAAGGTCCCAGTGAATCTCTACTGTGCCACAGGTGCTGAAGCAGAGAACTAGGAGGAAGAGTGGGAGTGAACAACTGGAGGAATAAAGAGGAATCAGGATTACAGAATCTCTGTCAGAAGGGTCCTCAAAGACCATCTAGCCCAATCCATTCCTGAATGGGAGTGAAATTATTTTTTCCTTATATGTATAAACAACTATTGAATTAGAACCAGGGTTTTTTCAGAAACCTGTAGTTGTTCAGGACCTTGAATTAAAAGACATTATTGATGGATGAGATTGCCCAAAACACTAGGGTACATGCTTTTTCATTCCTAAGTAGGAGACCCCACCCAACTAGAGAACCTTACAAAGAATTTAATCTAAAGTGAATTCTGGACCATTGTGTTCTTCTCCTGCTTGGGTGGGGGTAGATAATTTTCTAGATTATCAGAGGCTAGGAGTGGTCTGGAAGCAAGAGTGATCAAAATCATCCTTAGAATGGGCCCACCTAGTCGTGAACTGATTCAGCCTTTCTGGGAGCAATTTCAAACTCTCCCCAAAGGGCTATAAAACTGTGTATCCCTTTTGATCCAGCAATAACACTACTAAGTCTATATCCTAAAGAGATCATAAAAAAGGGGGAAAGCCTCACATGTACAAAAATATTTATAGCAGCTCTTTTTGCTGAGGCAAAGATTTAGAAATTGAGGGGATGGCTATCAATTAGGGAATGGCTGTAATGGAATATTACTGTTCTATAAGAAATAATAAGCAGGCAGATTTCAGAAAAAACCTGGAAAGACTTACATGAACTGATGTTGAGTGAAGTAAGCAAAACCAGGAGAACCTTAAACACAGTAATAGCAACATTGTGTGATGCTCAACTATAATAGACTTAGTTCTTCTCAGCAATACAATGATCAAAGACAATTCTTATATCATCTTTAATTTTTAAAAAGAGGTATCTTATTGTGTAATTTTTCTGTCTCTTATACTTTATTTTTTACTTATGGATATGATTTCTCTCTCAATACATTCAATTTTGAATGCAAACAATGTAGACTATCAGACTGCCTTCTGTGGGGGATGGGGAGGGAAGTGAGATGGGAGGAAATTGTAGAATTCAAAGAATAAAAAAAAGATTTATGATGGAAAATATCCACATGCAGAAAAAGAACTAAAATGTCTGAATATAGATCAAAACATACTATTTTCACTTTTTTGTTTGCTTTTATGTTTTTTTTCTTTCTTGTGGTTTTCCCCTTTTGTTCTGATTCTTCTTTCATATCATGATTAATATGGAGATGTGTGACATAATTGTGCATGAATAATCTAGCAGATTATGTGCTATCTTAAGGAGGGTATGATTTTTTTTCTCCCTTATATCAAGATAAAATCTCCCTCTCTGCATCTTCTTATTGTTTCTGCTTCTGCCCTTTGGAACAAATCTAATCTGTCAAATGACAATTCTTCAAATAATTGTAGTTAACATTTCAGCAAAATAACCCTAAACCTTTCACAATATCTTCATTTGGCATGACCTTAAGATTCATTACCTCCCTTAATCATCACCTGGATGCCATCCAATCTGTAAATGTCCTTCTTAAAATACAGGATTCATCACTGAACACAATACCTCAGGTACGTTGACTGGGTCAAAATATAGTGAGACTTACTATGTGCCTAGGCCTGGATGATATGTCTCTCTTAATAAATTTTGATGTCATTTTTTTTCATTTTAAGTGCCCTGTCACACTATTAACTTTTTATTGAGTCCGCAATCCATTAAAACTCTCAAATATTTTTCATATGAATCTATTCATTCTTTTCTATCTTATTCTTGTGAAGTTGATTTTTTGGAATAAAGTAAAGGCAACATTTAACAATACAAAATTTCATCTTATCGAATTGAACCACATATTTTGGCTCCTGACAATTATCCAGCATCTCCTAGTTTTGTATTTACAAAATCTTGGTCATCATCCAAATCAGTGACAAAAATAAAATGTTAAACAGCACAGGATCAAACACAAATCCTTGGGATTCTATACTAGAGACTTTCTTCCAACTGACATGGACCTCTTCATGACTGCTTTTTGAGTCTAGTCCTTTGACCTATCCTAAATCCTTCTAATTTTATTATTATCTGGACCAACTTTATCTTATTTTATCCACAAAATAGGAAAAAAAGTTTGTAAAATGCTTTGCAAAAATCTAAGTAATCTCTATCTGCAGCACTTCCCTAGTGCCCTTTGACTACTTTCCCACACACTAAAGTATTTGGAATTCTAATCAAGAATATGGAAGCTTGAGTTGACTGGCTTCCAAGCAGGCACGATGAAGGAACCTACCCACTCCTCCTAAACACACACACACACACACACACACACACACACACACACACACACACACACGCACGCACAAACTTCATAGCAGATATGACTTCTTTCACTTATTTACTGTAATGAATAAGGGGGTTCTTATCATTTAGAGACTAAGTCTTTTAATTTAGCAAGAATTTCATGGATATGCCAAAGGGTACCCCCACACATACTCCCCAAACTTCTTCATAATTCTCTGGGCTCTTAAGAGGGTTAAATGGGAAGGGGAGGAGCCACCAATCTATCTACAAACCATTATAGACTCATGACCTCCCTAAAGTAAACCTGCACCTGAGACAGAGCCATCTCCCAGTTGTTTCTTCTTTCCTTTGGTATAGTGCCTTATGAGATATCAAAAAGGCAGCTGGCATCTTCCCCTTCCTGGGCACCAAAGCAGTAGGAGAGTGGCTGCTAGAGCATTTAAAGCAGCAGGGACAGAATAGCTGAAAGAGATAGTCACCTGCAGAGAGACAGACAGACTCCTGGAAAGAGAGAGAACCCATTTGGCAGTGACCCTGCCATCCACTATGGAGTTGAAATATAAAATGGCTAATTAGCAGCCTTCTAAAGCAAACTGTTTGCAAATGTCCCAACCATACTTAAATATTAGTCTCTTGAGTGGTTATACTAGTAGTGAAAAGTTTTTGGCTTTTGTTCTAATCATTCTATGATTCTTTCTTGTGTGACAAGGCACCAGAGAGCAGGCACAGGGAGCTTGGCTGATGTAATCCCCATATGGAAGAGACTGGGGAGATGATTTCCAGAAAAGCATGATGATGCTGCCTAGTTTGGGGAGTATGTTACTGGTTCTGGTTCCTTAAACTTGAGATAATGAGGAGCCTTTGATTGACTGTTAAAGCTGAAATTGGGAGACATCAAAAAGGGATTCATTAATCAACGTCAATTCTCTTATTCTTTTTTCCCCAGTTACCTATAGAACAATGTGGAATTCGATAAGCCTCTGAGTGGTCAGAGAGGCCTTTGGCCTTTATATTTCCTCTCTGAGGCCACTAGGATGTCAATACACATTTAAATGAAGATCTACTACTAGTTAGGCTTTGATAATCTTGGAATGCAGGGTCCTGGGATTTCTTCTTTCTTTATGGTGTCTTTCTTCCTACTTTTATGTGAAGCAATATTGGAAATGGTTACTATTTGTGAGTTTGAAAGGTTGATTTGGAAAACCATCAGAGGTCTGGAAGTCGGAGTTATTTAGACAGATGATCCAGAGTGGAGATCCTGAGGAATAATTTGAGGGAGTCAGCCCAGTAGTATATGAGAAGACTCAAGCAGTCCTACATCTATACCACTTTTGGAAGTGCCCTATAGAAACTTTAGTCCCTTCTCCCAAAGGATCAAGATAGCCTTAGGGTGTGTTGGTGGGAAATGTTTGTATTTATGTTCTTATTATATCTTTTTGTAAAATCTAACTGGGCTCTAATCACTAGCATTTAACAGTGGTTAAATGGTGCTGATGGTGTTAAAGAATGACCTCATCCCTAAAACCTTTGGGGATGGGGTTTGGGGATGAGGATTAGTTGGCTTGACTCTAGGAATCCATCCTGATAAGACACATGTGATTTGAGATACATGTGGTTTGGTATAGCAAGACCAGAGCTATTGTTTAGCATTCTCTTTGCTATGTGGGAATAAACCACCCATTCCATAACTTGATTCATGTTTTCATTCTTTTACTTCCAATTCTTCCTGGGGAAAACTCTTAAACTAGAATAAAATAAAAATTACTCCTTAGGAATCTGATGTGAGGATAGAATTGAAGCCCTGATAAAACCTATTGTCCTATTGAAAAGATAGGCAATCCCAGTGCAAAAGACAAGGGCAGATAAAAGACAGAGATTGACAAAGGTCTCTAGACTATTTGGATATAGAAGCACTATACCAGATGTTAATATAGTAAAACTGGAAGGAAAAAAAAAAGGAAATAGAACCTATCCTGCATGGTCTTCTTTTGAGGAAGTCATGATAGTGTACGGTAGCTATCATTTCCTTTTCTAAATACTCACCCACATTCCCTTTAAAGAATATATTCTAGAATGTATCTAGCAAGCCAAGTAAAGATTGCTGATTAATAATCAAGCTTGTGGTAGAAATAAGGAGTCATTTGAGGGATGAAAAGGAAAGGGGAAGAAGAATTTATAATATCTGTAAAGCAACATATCACAATTTCTCCTACCTAAAAACCATATCATATCTGATTGGTTATAAAAACTATTGTGCTGGGACGGCTAGGTGGCGCAGTGGATAAAGCACCGGCCCTGGAGTTAGGAGTTCCTGGGTTCAAATCCAAGCTCAGACACTTAATAATTACCTAGCTGTGTGGCCTTGGGCAAGCCACTTAACCCCATTTGCCTTGCAAACCCCCCCCAAAAAAAAACAACTATTGTGCCATTGCTTCTGGCAAAGATGAGTCAACTAACTACCCACTGACTCTATTCTCAATTGCTGCAATTTCTCAGATCAAAACACCCTTCTCTGCCCCCCCTTATATGTATTGTCTCCCTCTATTAGAATGAAAGTTCTTTGAAGATAGAAACCAGTCTCTTTTGAAATTTGTATCCCTGCATTTAGCCTACTATTTAACTCAAAATAAATGCTTTTTATTCTTGTATACAGTCATTTATCTATTCAGGAGTTTCAAATTAATGAATGTGAACTTTCTTTTTAATATTTTGATAAGTATATTTCAATATAATTGACTTCCTCTGTGGCTATGTATTTTATTTTATTCATTTAAATTAATTAATTAACATTTATTAAGTACCTACTGTGAGCCAGGCACTGT
The DNA here is from genome assembly GCF_037893015.1 of Macrotis lagotis. Classification (NCBI taxonomy): domain Eukaryota; kingdom Metazoa; phylum Chordata; class Mammalia; order Peramelemorphia; family Peramelidae; genus Macrotis; species Macrotis lagotis. Next base: position 33,215,882 of record NC_133665.1, read on the forward strand.
GCTAAGCACATTTAAAACATTATTCTAGGAAAGCATCTCTAGGCTTCACTAGGTTGCTTTAAAGGGACCCATCTCACACACACACACACACACACACACACACACACACACACACAAACACAAAAGGGTTAAGTGCCTTGTCTCTATGGCTTTTGCTCCTACTGATCTCATAAATGGAAAAATACAACTGTCTGCAAAGGTCTTTTTATTTTTGCTTCAATTGGGCTTTAGACAAGCTAACATATTCCTAAATAAAAAAAAGTTTACTTTAGTTTCAAGAAAAATTATTACTCTTTAGAGGTTTCCCTTTTTTTCTTCTTCTTCTAAATTTATTATTTAACTCTTATAAAGGAAACTCCAAAGAACATTGAAAGTACCACCTAACAGATATGGAGAAAAAAATGCAAGAAGAAAAATTCCTCTTTTCAGGGAATGCATTTATCAAAATGAAATGAAAAATCCGTCTATCTAGACAAAGCAAATAATATCATATTTAGCATTAGTCAATCCAAGCAAAGACTTTCACTCAATCCAAGCAGACTTTCACTTAATATTAAGGGCAAACCCAGGCCAATAAAACAAAAGTCCCTGTCCCCACCCAGCAAACCTTCACCCAGTATGTCAAGAAATTTTCTTGAATTCTGAAATGGTTGGATAAGAATTTTGTATTCTTCTGACTTCCAGCTGGCAATTTTCTCCTATAAGATTAGGGATTTTAACATACCACATTACACTTTGAGGTGACTCCACACAGTGCTTTAAGGAGACAGAATTAGCATTAAGGAGAGCCTCAGGGAGTGTTTAAGATTCTATTTCATAAGGGGGAGAAGGAGTAACTTGTCAACACTGCTTTGAGAAGTTGTTGGCAGCAGATTTTTGTGGGTGAATGGGTATGCAGACCTACCTTCTACCTTTATTCTTCACTCCTTCATCCTTCCCAGGTGAAGGGAGGTGGAGCAAGGAGAAGCAGGGGGAGGAAGAGAAATCAGAGGTGATGGGGACCAGACAATTGCCTCACAAGATTTGGTAATCTTCTATCCATTTTCAGGTCCTAGATAATTTATTGAAGTCCTACTTCCTATAGGAGATAATTTATGACAAAGATGAGGACCAAAAAGCAAATGACAATTTTAAACAGTAAGTGCAATGTTTTATCTTTTTGCAAAGTATATTATGATAATAAATGTATTTTTAAATACCTTAAAATGTTCTGATTCACATTCATAATTCCTGCCAAAGATTCCTTTTCTGTCCTAAAAAAATGAAAAAATCTTGTAAATTTAATCAATCTTTTGTAGATTTGAATAATATTTTTACTAAATATTATTTTAGTGGAATATTATTTTTTCATTTATTTTAAAAATTATATACAGATAATTTTCAAATTCATATTTGTAACATTTTCTCCCTCCCACTCTTCCCTTCCCTCATCCTAGGATAGCAAGTAACCTGATATTGGTTATACATGTAAAATTATGTTATACATAATTCCATATTAGTCACTCTGTAAAAGAAGAATCAGAACAAAAAGGGAAAAACCACAAGAAGGAACAAGCTAAAAACAAATTTTAAAAAGTGAAAATAGTGTTTTGATCTGCATCCACATTCCAGAGTTCTTTCCCTAGATAGTATTTTTCATCACAGATCTTTTAGAATTGTCTTTGATCACTATATTACTAAGAAGAGCTAAGTCCATCATAGCTGATCTTCACACATTGTTGCTGTAAAGGTGTACCTGGTTCCTGGTTCTGCTTAATTCACTCAGTATCAGTTTGTGTAACCAGTTTTTTTTTTTCTGAAATTTGCCTGCTCATCATTTCTTTCTTTCTTTCTTTATTCCTTTGAGTCAATTAGGATTGACTTGTCCTGGATCATACAGCTAATAAGTGTCTGAGGCTGGATTTGAACTTCAGTCTTCCTGATTCCAGGTCTACTGCTCTCTCCAATGTACCACCTAGCTGCCCTTGCTCATCATTTCTTAAAGAACAATAATATTACAATATATTTATATACCACAACTTTCTGAGTCATTGCCCAATTGAGGGACATCTCTTCAGTTTTCAATTCTTTGCCATTACAAAAAGAGCTGCTATGAATATTCTTGTACGTGTGGGTCAAAAGATATGATATTGGAATCTAGGAAAGTTCGTATAATTGGAAAGAAGAAAGAGGCAGTGAAAGTAGCAGAGTGAGATGATCTAGTACTTGGGATACATGTCTGAAGAGAACCCATACTCTGTTCCTTGGAACACTGTACTTCCTTATTCTCACATGGTGGTCTCCAGAAAAATAATACTATTTTAGACTTTATAGTTTTTTCCCCAATGGGCAAGAGATGTAAATATGTGTGTGGCAAAGAGAACCTATCCTTTGCCAGAGTAGGAAAATAGGGCTCTCTAATTCATTATTTTTGAGAACCACAGAAATCAGAAGGATATGTCTAGGCTCCTAATCAACAGATTTCCCTCCTCATCACATCTTTCCCACTCAAACCTCTTTCCCCACCCCCTCTTTTTTTTCCCTTTTCTTATAGGTTTATTCAGACCATAGGACCTACAATGAATTAAATGCCTAATAAATAGACCTCAAAATATATTACTGCTGCAAATTCCCTGTAACAAATTTCCCTCCAAATTGTCTATCAGTGACAGACCTCATTGGATGATGCAAAGCTGCCTAATTCAAACCACCAGCTACCTCCTGCCCTTACTGTAAAGGGGAGAGAAAAGGGGGGGAGGGACTAATCCTTGTTTCATGGACTTCTTTTCAAAAATTACACTAATCTTTGGGGTCCACCCCATTACAGTGTTCATGTGAGAAATAAACCAGGTTTGCCTCTTTGAAGAAGGAAACAGTGCTTTCGTTTAGCAAACCATTTAGTTTGGGAGTCACCCCCTGAAATAAATACTAACAATTCTTTCAATGAAGTAGGCCAGGAAGAGTCTGAGACAACTGCACAAATCTTCAAGAACAGCTCTTATAGTCCATTTATAAAAATTCCCTAGTGCTAATTAATACTTTCAGCTCCTATCTCTTTTCCTAATGATGAGTACCCTTCACCACTCTTATACCATCTATTTGTTACAAGCACCCTTTGTTCTTTTCAAGATATGCCAGATGTACCCATTTGGTAACTTCGACATCTCTACAAGACTAGAATTTTTTTTAAAAATCTAAATAGATACTTAAAAATGCAAGTTCAAACTGGGATGAATACTTCCTGACTCAGAACTATTTTTTTTTCTTTTGAATCAGTGCAGTGCAATCCAATGTCTATTGGCAGTGAATACATTTCCTTGCAAAGTGTAATACTCCCAAGTTCAAAATTAGCCTTGTGCCTTTGTTCTGTTATGGGAGCTTTTGTCACCTCTTTGGTGACTGTTTCTCAGGGTGGCAAAATAGTAACATACTTTCTAAAATGTAGAAGCAAAGCTGAGTCTTGCTTACAAATTCACACACACACACACACACACACACACACACAAATCTCTACCTCCTTTACCCTGCAGGCACCAGCCTTTGTCTCTACCACCACCATCTCTTCCCCCTTGCCACCCCCCAAAAAGTGAAAAATTTAAAAGAAACTAAGCTGAAATCCTTTTAGCCACCTTGTGGTTTTAACACAGTGTTACTTAAACACAGGTATTTCTTTAATTGTGACTTTCTGGGAAAAATCAGAACCCACAAACCCACACTTCCTCCTGGTTGGTCCCTCATTAGCTCAGTAAGCAAGAAAGTAAAATGTATAGGAAGAGGCTCAGGGCTTAAAATGGATTGGAGGATTCCTGAAAAAAAGTCACCAAGTTTTACAAGATCTAACCCTCCCGCACAAATCTGAGTCCTGTGGATGGCAAACCATCCAGCCACTTTTCATCTATTCATCAACAAGCAAATATTAAACAACTGCTATGTGACAGACAAAGTGCTGGAGATACAAAGAAGAAAAATTTAAAGCTTTATCCTCTGATAGCTGACATTCCATTAGAGGGAAACAGCATCAAGCCATTTTATTTATTCTCATTTGCTGTTTTCTCTCCATAAACAGAAGTCAATTTATTTCCCTCAGTATTTATTAAGCAAAGTCATATAGAATACCTGAGTTCAAAATCAGATCCTGGGAAAATTGCTTCACCTCTTTGCCTCAATTTCCTCAACTGTGAAATGGAGATAATAGCAGCTACAATCAAAGGGTTGTGGTGAGAATTACATGAGTTAATACTTGTAAATCACAGAACTATATAAATGTGTATTCACTCAACTAGGATTTCCAAGGTTGGAGAGGTTGCAAACCTTCCTTTGTAAATGTGAATCTTTCAACCATTCTCATCCCCTAAAGGCAGTCAGATGGAATAATGCTTAGCATTGAACCAGAAGGGAAGACCAGAATTCAAGCCTTGCCTCAGATACTTTTATAGCACTGTGACCCTGGGCAAGTCATGCAACTTCTTTCAAGTTTATTTTTCTCATCTATTAAAAGTGTTTCATAACAGAACTTACCTCTTAAGGTTATTGTAAGGATCAAAAGAGACAATATATAAAGAGTGCTTCAAAAACCTTAATGAGTTATATAAATACTAACTATAATCTTTACTATATTATTACTCTTTTTTTCTAGTAGTGGCAGAACCTGCTTGAAAAACTCTGCTTCTTCACTCAACTTCAGGGTTTGCTTTTATCTACTGAAGTCAAAATAAGATGATATCCTAGGACTGTCGCTTCTAACCAACAAGGTCTATCTAAGGAATCATTATCCTGTAATTTTCAGTGGGATGGAAAAATGGGGGGAGGGGAGGAAAGGAAGGTCAGGGGCTGCAGTGTCAACAAACTGTCACATATTCATATGAAACAAAGAAAGGTTTTTTTGTTGATGATTTTTTTTTAGTGGAGAAAAAAGAATTCAATACTCAGAGTCCCTGAAAGACTCTGCCTGTAAATTCTCCTCCCTCTTCTCTGTGGATGCACATGCCTTTGCCTACTGTTCATCAGCCTTGATTCTGATGGGGTGATTTTTAGTCAGCTGTCTCTATCATTTTGGCAGAGACAAAAATCCTTTAAAAAATGTTACACTTCATCAAAGTGTATCATGAGACTTCACGGTCATTATCTCAATGGCCGCTCTGATGTGCCACAATTGGCAGGGACACAAACGGTAGGGGGTGCAGGAGAAGAAAGCCAGCGTTTCATGTGGAAAGCTGGCCAGCCTCTCCAAGCTTCTGTCAACAACTCAGCGGTCTGATCCCAAGCACTGAGTGCTGATTGTGCTCTTGTTTCTGTAGGAAGTAAACAAGAAAATGAATTCCACAGCACAACACAGCCTCTTTGTATCTACAAAATGGTGTGACTGGAACCCAGCCAGCCACGTTGAAAGTTTGGCCATTTATGTCATCAGTGCCCCGGTACTGATGGAAGCTTTGATTACTGCTTGGATCTGAGCAATAAGACCCTTCAGGGGCAGCCACTCAGCAAATAAAGGCATTGATTGGTTGTTGGGTCAATTTAACCATAAGGGTGCAGAGCATGGCCCTTTTGAAAAGACTAATGGATTAGCTACACAACCAGTCCCACTGTAGGCTTTATTTTTCAAGTAACTTCAGGATGGTTTTCCAGCTTGGCAGGGACTCTTCCTCTAAAGCTAGCTTCAGAACCCTTCTAGTTATCAATAGTGCAGCTCAAAGGATTAGACACAAAGAGCTTTACAATTTAATGAAAACAGCTGTTGAAACAACAATTAAGGCAAACAATGGTTTGCAGGGAAAACTATTAATTATGTAAAGTTATGCAGAAAGTGGAATACTCTTTTATTCATAGAAGTCTAAAGTGACTGGCAAAGTTAAGACACCTTCCACTAGCTGGATCCGAAGGTGTCAGGAAGTGGGGATGCTTATATTAATATTCAGCATGAAGGAAGGAGGGGGTAATGTTTAAGCTGTCTGAGGCTGCCAAATCAGCCCAAAGCAAGTCAAAAATAAAATAATCTGAAGGAATGAATTAAAATTAAATTTACAGGGAATATACTAGGCCCTCTGGAATGATCATGGGATGATTTTGGTTGTTGGTTTGTTTGGTGTTTTTTTTTTCACAAGTATCAGAAATAGCATTCTAATTCCCTATTATTCTACCAGTTTCCCTTTCCCCGGGCCTCCCACTGACAAGACAGCTCCCTGGAACAACTAAAGGCTTTCTAGTCTTCCAGCTAACTAGGCCTTAATTACCTTGTAGGGATCAAGAATGGTCATTTGACAATCCTAGTCTGCTACCATTTTCACTTTTTCCCCCAAAATGACCATCTCATCGGACCTTCTCCTCTTTCTGCTCACTAATTCTTGGAAATTCATTGCTTTCCCCTCTCTCTCCCAGCAGCAGCCTCCATCCTTGACTAGCAGTGCTGGGAATTGACTTATGGTCTTTAGAATACAGCGTGTTCCACATCTTGCTCCCCTACAGCACCCAGAACCACCAAACCAAGAAGTCCCATTAAGAAGATTATTAACTGTATACATAAACATTGCCCCAGGCCTGTGAAGTAGATTTATTTCTGGTCACTTTTGAGTGGCCAGTTTTAACACCTCAATCACCACCCAGGCCCCTCCACACCCAAAGCTTTTTAGTTGATTTTACTATTTTCAAAAAAGGCCTTAGGGCCTGCTGAAACTTAACAAGTGAAATTTGAAATTCTTTGATATTGCCAATAAACCATTAGGCAACTCTAACTCCTCTAGTGACTGAAGGAAAGCTTTATTAGTCATAGGGTCTCTATTATAAACATGTCACCTGAATTTAGTACAGTATCAGCACTGAAATGCAATTGACTTTGTGATTGAAGAGCACTTTAACTGAAGCTGTCACCAGATAACAACAACAAGAGAGCGTCCTTCTCCAAAGAATTCCCATTGAGTTTAAATGTGTGTTTTGAGTCCCCTCTGAGAATTTAATTTAGTGACAAACAAAAAAGTCTTATTAAAATGTACAGCACCCCCCATGCATATTTTCCACTGACAAACTCTCTGTATAGCATTTGACTCAGTTGGCAAGGCCTTTCTCCCTCCCAGGGTGCAAGCCTAAAGAATAATTTCATTCCCTTCCATTGATAGTCTGCAAAAATTTAGGGCCTCCTATCTCTAGGAGGCCTTAAATGAAGTTCATTACTACAGTCACCAGCAATAATCCAATTAACATATATTTGTTTAATGCCTAGAATAATTCTAAACTCAAAATCATTTTCATCCTTTAAGGAGAATACAAGCCAAGTGCACAAGGAGGTCATGCTATGATTCAACGTGGTAACAAAACAGCATCAAGATTGCAAAAGCAATTATTCCAGTTATCCAGATGTGATTTTTCAATCATTCTGACAATTTTTTTTTAGCAGTTCTTATTCAGAGGCAATGCTCCTAGCTACCATGCGGGCCCCAGCGCTTACATCTCTTCATTATTAATTCAGCTCATGGAGCTTAATTGGACAAGGCTAGAGCGAATTTGACAAACATCACAGCGGCAGAAAAAGCAATCACTCTTTCAAGATGAAAATTTGTTTGATGTCTTACTGTGTAACTCATTTACTCTCCTTGGGAGTCATGTGACCTGAATGTTAATCAGTCATTGATTGGCTTCTCTCCTTGGACAGTCACATGGCTGGAATATTAATGGGGCTGGCACTTGGTAGCTTCACTGTTAGGCAACCTTGCGATTGGCTGCCAGGTTAAGATAGGGAGATAAGTGGATGCTTGATGAGCACTTGACAGAACTTCACAGAAAATTAAGGCCCTAAAATAGCATGAGAAAGTCTTGTCAAATCAAGCATGATTATCATTGAATGCTTAAGAAATTCATCATCTGCATGAAATTGATACACTTCAGCACCAGCAGGCCCGGTAGTCAGCAGGGACTCATCAGATTTTTATTTATATGTGTTCACCAAATCACATTAATTCTGAGAGCTAAAACATGCTAAGGATGAAGGTTATTTTCTGTTCAATCTAATTTATCTATGACAATAATCATCACTAATAATGTGTCAAATTGGATTGCAGTCATTTTATGCATGCATGCTGATTTGGAAAATAGTGTTAAACCGTCCCACAGTAATTAACAACCGGTAAAGGTATGCTAGGCCCAAAGTAATCAGCATATCTAGATGGAAAATTAAGTTTTATAGAATGGATTTATAGATACATATCCTTATTTAATTCTGAATATAAATTATTCCCCGCAAAAGCCATCATCATTTTTATAATACTATTAAGGCCAATAACCATTGAGAGACTAGCATCCCTAATTTGCTCTATCCTTCATTTTCCCCTATTTTTCTGCTTTAACTTTCTGCCCTTTTTTTTTTTCCTGTTAACTTTCTAATTAGTTACACTGCCTTACTCATGAGAGCTAACTTTTAGCAGTGGTTAGGAAGTAGATATTTTTGTCTATGCCCATGTGAAAATACCTTCCAAGGATATAGATGAGCAACTCATCTGTGACTTAAAAATCTTACAACTATCCAGGGGCAGTTAAAAGTTAACCCACACAGAGGATGATGTTTTATCAAAGGCAGGATTTGAACTCAGGTCTTCTTGACTCCAAGGACAGAATGTCTATCCACCACAACATTCTACCTCTTGGAAAATAAATAGCCACTGGTCAATTTGTTGAATTAAAATTAAGGAAGTCACCTTTGCAATGACCAGTTCTATTACATAGAGCAGGTAACAATTATTTGTAGAAGAGAAGAGGGTGTATGGTTTTTTAGCAGGATATCTATATTTTTCTCATAAAGGAATGGCTGGAAATTCTGCAAATTCATTTGAATGATACATAAATAAAAAAGTAAATCAGTGAATGGAAAAGCATGTTTTAAGTGCTTCTCCATGTGCTAGATTCAGTGTCAAACCCTAGAGATATGAGTATAAAAAGCAAGACATCCTCTGCTCTGAAGGAGTTTATATTCCATCAGGAGAAAATAATACATATGGCAGAACAGTGGACAGGGAGACAGAATTTTGGTCTGGGGAAATCACAGAGATGTTAAGAAAAGACAAAGCACAATTGACTGACATGGCCCAAATGCTTGAAATAGTTTTAGTAGAATTTTATATACATACAAACAAATAAGGATCTTAAATGCATATGAAATTCTAGTAAAGCTACGTATATATCTACACATGCATATACATACTATTAAGGGAATATATATATATATATATATATATGCATGTGTATATAATGTAGATGTAGATATAGATATATCAGATATAGACATATCTAAATGTCTATGGAATAATGAAGTCTTAAAGATTCCCTTTGGTCAGTCTGCCTGAGAGAATTGACTGAAATCACCCACACTTACAGAATTACATCTTAAAGTAAAAAAATATAATCTGTTATATGTGCCTCCAACCTCCCCCACCCCCATCTTAATCTCTTGTGATCCTGGTATTGCCCCCACACTTTCTCCCTCTCTCTGGAGGTCCTCTTTATTGATTAAATGAATCTGCTCCAAAGGCTGGTTCCCAGGCTCTTTGATCTAATCCGATCTGATCTTATCCTATCGCTTCAGCAGGACATTGGGGAATTAACAATAAGCAGCTTTAGCACAAGTGTTTAATAACTCAACACAATCTCCTTATGGCTCCGAGCTGCTCATGTTCCCATCCAGTCAACAGCGAACAGTGTAACAGATTGGACATCCCCCTGAACCTGAGGAATTTTCATGCACTGTGAAACTAATCGCTTCAAGTTCCTTCATAAATCACACAAAGCAGATTTCTGCATCTTAACAAATTAAAAAAAAAAAGTGGAATGGGTTGGGGGTGGGAGAGAAAATTTATCCTCTAGCTAAAGGAGGGGTGTGCTCAAATATGGGGGGAGGGCAAACCATTGCCTCAATTCTGTCACCTTCCTTAATGTGTTTCTCATCTACTAAAATTTTCACATGAATAAAATAATTTAAATAGGCCCAACCTTCACAACCCTCAAAGCCCACACTGGCCTTATTTTTTTTTCTTTCTATGATGGAAACCATGTGGTTTCAGCAACAATCTTCTCATTGTTGTCCCTCTGACAGCACTTGAAGTATGCTAGAAGCATATAATTAAACAAGGAACATGTGACATGGAGTGGCAAGATACTGGAACGTCCTATTATGTCCCTTGGATCCCAGTGGAATGCAGAGAGGAAAGGAGTGTCTTAAATAATCACAAATTTTTAAAAGACCACCCTTGGGAAGAACTTAGTTGCATGCAAGGAGCATAGTTAGGAATTCATCTCTATAGTTAAACCAAATGGGACCCCCTTCCTTAATCCCATTTTCTTCCCTCCAAAAAAATATATTTTATTCCTATTCCTTGATCTCTCAGCATTATAGACAACTTAGTGATCAGATATTTATTTATTAAGCATCTCCTACGTTTCAATCACTGAATTAAGTGCTAGGGATTGTTATTGTTATTCTTTGTTCTTTGTTCTTGAAGAGAACATGGCAACAAGCAGGTGAATGGAACCCCTTCCTTAATCCCATTTTCTTCTCTCCAAAAATAGATTTTATCCCATTCCCTGGCCTCTTAGCATTATAGATAACTCAGTCATCAGGCATTTATTTATTAAGCATCACCTATATTCCAATCACTGTATTAAGTCCTAGAGATTGCTATTGTTATTCTTAGTTCTTGAAGAGGATCAATTACATCATGGGGGTGATGCCTTGACTTGTGGATTGGATTGAAGTGAGGTAAGGCTGTGCAAAACCATCAGCCTCATTCTCTCCTCAGAGTCATCAAAGTCCATTGCTAAAACAAAGGTCAAGAAGACAATGTCTAGGAAGTGTATTGTATGGCCCTGGCCTTTCTAAATTAAAGACTTTCACAGACCTCAGTTTGTCAGAGGCAAGGCTCATTCAATGACTAAGGGTTAGACAAGAATTGAGACAAAAGACGATTTATTCTTTATTTGGTAGGCAATCAAAAGTCATAGAAGATTTTTGATTATAAGTGTGCCCAGATCATAAAAGTTCATCAATGTGATTAAGCAACAGTGATGAGAATAGATTGAAGAAGGGATGGATTAAAGACAGGAAGACTAGTTAGGAAAGCTAGAAGAGGTAGATGAATAGATCGATATTTATAAAGGAGAGAAGGAAAAAACAATGTGCTGTACTAAGCTGGGGATACAAAGAAAGGTTAAAAGATAGTCCCTGGTCTGGAGTTCACAGTATGATGTTCTAAATTGGTGAATTGCACAGAAAATGATGATTTGCATTGTTAGAGGTTATTTCTTCACCTAGAAGTTCCTGATATTCATGAAAACACATGTCCAGTTCTTGACATTCTTCAACATCACTAAAACAGTTAAGGTTGTTTGTTGCTCTAAGGCAGTGATTTCTATGAAATGGACCACCAGATTACCAGAGTAGAGAAGGGTTGGGAGATTGAGAGATGGAAAGGGACATATCTGTTGCGTGAAGTCTGTTGAATTATTAGTGTCATGGGGAAATAATGCTCTGGAACCAATTTAAAATAAATCATCTTTTAGTTGCTCTATTTAATACCTTCTATACATCAAAATTACCTATAAACTAATTTAATAACTGAGAAACAATCTTCTTTCCACCACTTCCACTTTGTCATTGATCTCTCTCTAATCCTAGCACGTTTGTGATTTCTCCATACATCAGCAGAACAAAAAAACATACTGTTACTGAACATCTGGGGGCAACTGAATTTTATGTCTCAAGGCTATAACTTTGGTAGGATCTTTATCAGCATCCCTCAGGGACCAGGATGCTTATAAACTCAGTCACACACAGATGTATGCTTTATTAGCTGCTTTCCAAAGTAAATAATAATAATAATCACAATCATATTTTAAAATTATTTTTCATCCCCAAGTACTCAACAGTATTAATCTAGAATATAACCACTTCAATTAGAGAGAGACAGTATAAATGGGGGGAGGGTGAAGGGAAAGTACTGGTTCTAGAGGACATAGTTTCAAATCCTGCATCTGATGCTATCTACCTAATCACAGGCAAGCAATCAATAAGCATGTATTAAGTTCCCTTTTACTGAGGATACATAAATGAAAGCCTCTGATCTCAGGGAACTTACATTCTAACTAAGGATAGCCTTTTAATCATATATATAGGCATAATATTTACTTATATTCAAAATGAATTAACAGTATTTTAGGGAGGAAGGGAAATGCAGTTGGAAAGGGGGTTCAAGAGAGGCTTCATGAAGAAGGCACTTGAGTTATGTTTTAAAGAAAATCAAAGATTCCAAGCAGCAGAGGTAAAGAAGAATATTCTTGTTATTGAGGACAAGTCAATTAAGTTCTTCTCTTCCTTATTCTCTTCTTCTGTGAAATGAAGGCATTAAACCAGGCCATCTCTGAGTTCCCTTCCAACTCTAAATCTATTATACCATTAGTGACATGCTGAAGTCCCCTCTGAGAGCCAGTTGTTAAAATTCCCAGCATGAGTATTTACACCTCAGAAATGGGGAAACACCAGTATTCAGGACTTCAGTTAGTTATGATGATAGTCTAGACTTAAGAAAGGGATGGAGAAATGCTTAATAATGAAGATGAACTTTAAAAGTGCAGTCTTTTCATATTATTTTTCCTCTAGATAGTTAATTGTTAAGTATTTATTAGGCCATCATTAACAAGAAGTATGAACAAGAGCCCTGGGACTGGGTCAAGAAGACCTAAGCTTAAACCTCCCCATTGAACTTAGTAGCTATCTGGCTGTGGAGAAAATCACTTAATCTTTCTCAAACTACATTTCCTCAACTATAAAATGGGCATAATGGGCACCTACCTTGCATGATTGTTTTGGAGCTCAAGTGAGATTATATGTGTAAGATTATAATTATATATTATACAAAACAGATGCTATTAAAAAAGACAGTTAGGTGATTCAAGGAATTTGAATTCTTGTTTTTTGAAATCTTGTTTTGATATCCTTGAATCCTTATTTTATGATAGGTATATTGTTAGACGACATAAGAAAGATCTGAGTTCAAATTCTATCTGAAATGCATACAAGCTATGTGACTCTAGACAAATTACTTAACCTCCATCTCCCATCTTCTTGTTTCCTCATCTTAAAATGAGGATAATAATAGCCCCTTACTCAAAAGGGTTTTTGTAAAGACCAAATAAACTGCTATTTGTAAAGCACTTCACAAACATTTAGAAGCATGATATAAATGTTAGTTATTATCAAATAGTCAGGCCCCAAAATCTAAATCTTCCATTCCCCCAAGGGGGGGGAAAAATCTGTTCTGATTTTGTAATCTACTCTACATGGAAATAAGCCAGTCATGAATAGTATTGCTTTCTTTCTCCATGGAAATACCTCTGGTGCTATTATTTTTTTAAGATAAACTATGTCATAACAGAAAAATCCCTGTGAAGTTCTCCAAAGAGCAATGTTTAGCTTCCAGTTCCAGCAACCCTAATTAGGCAATGGGTAATTAAAACAGAAAGAAATTTCTGCCCTGCCAATGTGAATGCTCCTGTTTACAGCACAAAGAGATAGCAAAATGTACTTAGGAAGGTTCCAGTCAAAGTAATTGAGAGAGCTGCATGAACTAAGCTACAATTTTCCAAATCCTGCTCCTAGGTTGGAATGGGCAAGGGAGTAGAGAGGAAAAAAGAGGGTAAGAGAGGATGGTGATAAGGAGCAAGGACTGTTTACCTTCCTCTTTTCAACATGATGTAATGTAGTTCAATGACTTCTGCAGCTGGTGTTGACTGAAGTATTGTTGGAGCCTTCAGCTCAGGAGCTTTCCTGGGAGTTCCAAGCCTATAATTTTTCTATCCCAGCCTTCAGATGTTCTGAATCAGTACAGTAACATGTGAAGGGTTTGGAGCCATTAGGCCAGAATAAAAATACATTCTTGGCATGATGTGATATAAAGAGGATTCTTTTGCTTGAAGCATGGAAGTCAATTCACAAGATTTCTTTCTTTGAGGCTTTCCTTCCAGACTACTGCAGTCCAAATGTGTAAAGGTTAATAATAATAATAATAAGAAGAAGAAGAAGAAGAAGAAGAATAGCAATAAAAAGAAAAGAATAAAATATTTTTTAAAAAAGGATTGAGGAAGGGAGGGGGGCAACCCCAAACCACAAATTGCAGGGGGGGGGGAGGGGGAGAGTGGTGAGGAGGAGAACTCCTCTGTAAAACAAAAGCATAAATTTTTTTTGTATATTTTCAAAATGAGCCACATTAAGCCATTAAATGAGGATCTTGTTTCACAAATTCTGCAAACTCTCCAACCACTAACCCACTCTACCAGGAATGTGGTGCCAACCAAAATATGTCAAGATTAGTAGTGCTCAATAAAATCTTTAAACCAAATGACATGCACACTGTATTTCATGATTAGAGTACTTCCTTATGTCAAGGAACATACATATTAACTTGTTTAAACACAGGGATGGGCTGTCACTCTGTTTGTCAAAAGTACTGGGAAGGGAATACTGTGCTTACCAAACCCATCCAAATGAAGCTTAACACTTTCTCTCTTCACAGCTGAACTGTACAAACATCATCTAATTAATCCTCCCATCCTGGAGGGAAGAGAAGAGGGAGTAGCTTTCTTCCCAATTTTATTTGGGGTGGGGGGAGTTAAGGAGGAGTGATAGTAGGGGTGGAGATGAAGAGGAGGGGATGGACCTTGGAAGCATTCAAGTACAATCCCTTTCCTTCTACATGTGAGGAAACAAGACAAAATGAAATGACTTGACCAAGGTCACAGGTAGGAAGTATCAGAGATCAGATTTGAAAGGCATTACTATGACTCCAGAGGTTGTGTTTATTCCATTGTACCATATTCAACTCCCTTAAAAACTCAGTTCTGGGGAATCAGGGTTAGAATTTTAAAATCCAAATTTTTGTTATTAAGTTTTATGTGATACTTTGTGACCCCACTTGGGGTTTTTCTTGGCAAAGATAATGCTTTGCCATTTCCTTCTCCAGGTCATTTTACAGATGAGGAAACTGAGGCAACCAGAATTGAGTAACTTACCCAGAGTTGTGCAACTAATAAGTGTCTGAGGTCAGATTGGAACTCAGGAAGAGTCTTCCTGACTTTATATTCAGCACTCTACCAACTTCTCCATCTAGCTGCCTGAAATTTCAGACCCCCACACCAAAGACCCTAGGAAAGACAAACAATAATCTCCTCCCTTTCTTCAGTACTCTGAGTTTGTGGAGGAAGATTTCTGAAATCTAAAAATGGAGAGGGATAATTATCTCATTCTCTGTCAACAGAAATGAGCTGGTGTATATTTCTCTAGCATGAAAATACAAGGGAGAGCAATCTCTCAGTTACCAAGTACAAAAGTAAGATAAGTGATTATGTTAGGGAAAAACTTTGACTTTAGGCCAAAGAGAAAAAACTCAAGGCCTATTTCAGACAATAAAAGGTCTTTACTCTTTTTGACTGTTGTAGACAAAATGGAGCAGAGTAAAACTGTGTCCCTGTTGATTAAAATAATCTCTAAAGGAGTGCAAAATCAGTCTGTGCCGGTGCAGGTCATTGTAGCAGATCTTCAGCTCGACTTTAGTGAAGGAAACATCCAAACCCAGCTCCTCCTGCTCTGGCCAGATCTCGTCCCTGCTTCCATTGCACCCCTTACCATGGATTGCCAGCAGCAGAGCCCTCCCAGTGCTGTGGCAAGCCCAGGGAATAGCTGCTGGGAGGGCAATAGCGGCACACTTTCTCCATTTTACTAGTCTCTTGGGAAGAAAAAGTGATTGGATAGAAGGCACAGAAAACCAGAAGATGTTGATTCCTCTCCATCTGTTGAAGATGAGACCAAAACTAGACTCTTGGAAGAGAATGAATTTCAAAATTCAGACAACAGGCTTGAGAGTTTTACAACACCAGAAGCCCCAAAACCTTGATTCAAGATGTAAAGACTGGGAAAGTATAGTTGGAGAGGATGAAATGAGAACCAAAGTGAATAAAGAAATTGCAAGATACAAAAGAAAACTTCTCATAAATGAATTTTGGAAAGAAAGAAAGTCTTCCTCTAGTTCTGATTCAAAAGAATTGACCTCCACAGCACCAGAACCAGAAACTGATGAAAATGTTCCAATGAGGAGACAAAAACAGATAAATTATGGGAAGAATACTATTGCCTATGATCACTATATTAAAGAAGTTCCAAGGCATCTTAGACAACCAAGAATTTATCCCAAGACTCCAAACAAATTTAAGAAGTATAGTAGATGATCATGGGACCAACAAATCAAATGATGGAAGGTTGCTGTACATTTTTGGGATCCTCCAACTGAGGAAGGCTATAACTTACAAGAAATTAACCCAGTAGATAATGGTTACATGGAGACTGAATCTCCTGAAAGTAGATGGGGATCACAAACAAGCTCTCAGGATAATTATGATCCCAGGACTTATCTATAAGAATAGGGAAAGTTCCAGAAAGTAGAATGAAGGATGCAAATGTCACTGTCCTTGATGCAGCCTTTTTTCTCAGTCAACTCTTTTTTTTTTGCAAGGCAAATGGGGTTAAGTGGCTTGCCCAAGGCCACACAGCTAGATAATTATTAAGTGTCTGAGACTGGATTTGAACCCAGGTACTCCTGACTCCAGGGCCAGTGCTTTATCCACTACGCCACCTAGCCACCCCATTTTTTTTTAGGTTTTTTTTTTTTGCAAGGCAAATGGGGTTAAGTGGCTTGCCCAAGGCCACACAGCTAGGTAATTATTAAGTGTCTGAGACCGGATTTGAACCCAGGTACTCCTGACTCCAAGGTCAGTGCTTTATCCCCTATGCCACCTAGCTGCCCCTTCAGTAAACTCTTAAGCACAGTCCTGCTCACCTATATTTCTAGGGATACAGGATACAAAGTGAGTCACTGAGGAATGCCAGAGCTGCCATGAAGATGTCTCAACTGATTATTGTTTCTGATCCTATGGCTGTGATCCTTTCCAGACCAAGGCACTTGGCTCATCGAGCTTTTATCTACTGTCTCCAAAGTAGGCTCCAAGTGGCAAACAGGCTTTTCTCTTGAGGCCTACCTCCCAACAGCTCAATAATGGTTTCCTTGACTTCCAACCAGGACCATCTTTAGAATTGTGCAGGAAGAGAAATGAGTTAGCATGGTGGCATTGGAATCTACTGCTTTGGGATGGAGATGTTGCTGTGTTTACCAAAATGTAGAGTCAGAAGGATCATCCAGTCACATCCCTTACTTTACCCATGAGGAACAGGCCTGTTGATGGAAAGGAAACTGTCCAAGGATGTGCAGCAAATTAGTGGGAGAGTCAGATTTCATTTAATTTGACAAACATTAAATGCAAAGCATTCTTCTAGCTTCTATTTATTACAAAGCCCAAAATTCTTCAGTCAAGAGTTTAGGAGAAAAACCTATGGTAGTTAAAAAGGAGTACTGAACCTAAGGAAAGGAGAAACCTTGAAACTGATTTCTCCCTTGTACACTGTGGTACCATGAACAAGTTACCACCTCTCTAAAACTCAAGTTTCCTCACCTGATGATACCTGTATCCTCTGTTAACAGACCAATTATTTATTTATAAATATGCTTTATAGATGACACGTTTATACATAGTTGTTTGCATGGTACTTCCCCCATTAGATTGGAAGCTCCTTGAGAGTAAGGACTATTTTTGGCCTTTTTCGTATTTTCTGCCTTAACACTATGCCTGGTGATAATAGGTGTTTAATAAATCTTGGTTGACTTGACAATTATCTAAAAAAATAATAATCTCTATAAGGACACAATCAGAAGATATGCAAGTTGGCATCCCCTACCTATCTCTTATCCTAGATACCTCTGCTACTGTGGTCTTGCCTTCAACCATTACTAAACTCCCCAACACTGGAAAGTAAAGTCTTATGAAATGAAGTGAGAATTCAAAGATGAGCTTCTTATAAGTGAGTGAGATAAAAATTTGGGTGAAAGGAAGAGTGACAATAAGGGGTCAAGGATGAAATAGAAAAAGAAAGCTACTTAATTTTTCAATTTGACTTTGAGGTTTAAGGAGCATTATATTGACTCCAGTGCATTCATTACCAGGGCAACTCTGGTTTTGGTTGCAGTCATGAAGCCTATGCAAACTGTTTGCTCTTTCGTTTAATTATTTACCTTGCCAATCTGGTTTGGTTGGATCACATAACCCGGCTCCCAGTGTTTTGTGCATAGTTCAAGGAGATCTGTGTTCAGATCTAAACTGTAATGCAAAGGAAAATGTACTCAAGGAAGCATTAGCATACTTAGTACTCAATAAGCCAATAATCTGTAATCTCATCAAGGTGAACATGCCTTCCAAGAATACAACCTGCAACCCATCCATACCTACCCATCTTGTGCAAGCACCCATTGGTAACATTTTCAGCTTCTCTTGATATCAAAAAGATATAAACAGAGTTCAGAGGCATTCCCTCTTATTAGTTCTGCTCTTGACACATCTTTTTCATCCTACCTTTCTTTGACATCCTTTACCCTGATTCCTCATTGAGGTTCCTTATCTATTGTGTCTCTACCTCCTAAAGACTTCTTTATGAACAATATCATTCTCCATTGCTTCTAGGTGAATCTCATTTTCAAAAAGCAACACTGAGAGATTATTGGCATTAAAAAGATGATTTTTTTGTTTTAGGGTAAAGTTTGAGGTTATTAATGGAGCTTTGCAATTTTCCATCACAATCTCCTGTTTAATTCTGGGCCCAGATTGTTCTCCATTTGTCGCATAAAGGCATGTATGTGTGTATGTTTCTATATACACAGAAATGGACACACGTGTATACTTATATAACAAACTCTAAGATATAACATTACCACTTCTCCCATCTTGGGCTAGTTTTAGAAATTCATAACTTAATTGAGTCACATTAAGGAGACATATTTTCTTATTCGTCACCCCAAAATAATCCTAATGATAAAAAGTTTGCCCCTCATTGATTTACCTGGATCCAGAATGAAATGGTTAAAGGGATTGGCTGAAAGCAACTGTTAATAGAAATCCTAAATTTAAAATAATCTTCTTCACAAGACAATTGTCTCTTCTTGTCTCTCAACACTATAGTACCAACTAGGGATTTTTTATTATCTCTCCATGGAATTATATGTCATCCAATGAACAATGATAAACTCATGGATTATCAAACAAGATTACTACAGATAAAATCATATTTTCTGTAAAAAAAAGATCAATCTCACATCACTTATCTTATAAGAGAAATAGATGTAATTGCGTGTATTTTCTAAGATTTCTGTCCTAACTAAATTCATAGTGAGTATAAAATAGATATAGATGTAATTGAGTATACTTTCTAAGACTTCTGTCCTAACTAAATTCATAGTGAGTAGAAAATAGATAAAATCTCTCAAATTAAGTATCTAAATAATTTTTGGCAATATAGCCCAATTAAAATCAGTACACATGAACAGAATTAGATATTAGTCAGAGGGGCTAATCATTGCCACTTATTAACCTGTATGATCTTGTAAAAGTCAATGGACAACTCTGATCCTCAGCTTTTTCATTTATAAAATGAAGAGGCTGGATAAAATGACCTCTAATGTCCCTTCTGGTACTAAATCTATGATCTACTTTTTAGGAAGAATTTTCATATTTCTACTATTTAAACAAAGCAATAATAATAGAAAAAGACTGAGATCCAAAGGGAAAAGCAATAGTCATTATACCATAGGTAGGAACTGGTGGAAAAAAATGTATTTACTAAGTACTACTTACTATATTGCAGAGCAATGAGCTAAGTACAAAAGCAAAAATGAAAAAAAAAATGACCCCTGCCCTTGATGAGCTTATATTCTGCTTTAAAAGTTGGATGTATTCAAATCAGAGAACATGATGATCTACATCCTAGGGAATGAACAGAATTAGAGAATAGTTCAATCAATTAGTTATTTGTCTTGAGAATTCATGGAGAAAAAGAAAACTGCCTTGAAGACTGGCAAATCCCAAATAGGGTCATGAAGAGTCGGACTTAACTAAAAAATGACTAAACAACAAGAAAAGGACTTTACAAAGCATTCCTGGGGCAGCTAGGTGGCCAGTGGATAGAGCACTGGCCCTGGAGTCAAGAGGACCTGAGTTCAAATCCACCCTCAGACACTCAATAATTACTTAGCTGTGTGGCCTTGGGCAAGCCACTTAAGTGACTTTTGACTTGCAAAAATATATATAAAAAAAGAAAGCATTCCTCACAATAGCCTAATTAGAGAGATAGAGCAAAGTTGTTTTTCTTTTCTTTTTTATCCCCATTTTTGTGATAAGGAAACTGAGATTCCAAGAAGTTAAATGATTTGTCCATCCATTCATAAGATAATGTCTTCCCCTCTTTTCTTCTTCAACTCTCCTCCCCTTCCCACTGAACTTCCATAGCCTTCAGTTCATGCCTTTTTTATGAAGCATTTTTGTTGGTATTATAGAAACTTGTGTACAGGTCCTATCTCCCCTAATAAGTTGTAAGCTATTTGAGGGCAAGGACTATACTCTATTTACCTTGGTACCTACATATCCTTAGAGAAGTTTTTTTAGGACTCTGTTTCCTCATCTGTAAAATGAGGTGATTGATCCATATGATTCCTGAGATCCCTTGCAATTCTAAATTTATGATTTCAAGATAACTCACATATGTACTTGGTATACAATTCTTGTTGGCTCATATAATTCTTACTAGAATGAATCTTAGAGATCATCTAGTCTCTCTTATAGATTTGGAAATAGGCTGAGGAAAGTAAAGAGTCTTGCCCGAAATCACACAGTACATTTGAATGGATGCAGGAATAAACAGGGGGGAAAAATGGAGAACACTTACTGGCTCTTCCCCTGCCCTACCCCAGGCAGAGATTCTTTTGGAACAGACCAGTCAGGGTTGTACCTAAGACTATTAGTCTATTGGCAGAATTTTATCTGAAAAGAAGAATACAATGTACAAGGTAAGAGTTCAATAATTATCTGTTGAATGTATGATTGACAATATATATAATTTATAATTTATATATATATGTATATATAAATATTCACTGTTTAAAAAAGGAACTAGAGTGTGCCATTGAAGTGTATTTTCAAATGTCTATTCTTGGGCAGATGTTTGACCCTTTTAAGAAATAGAAACAAGTTTGAAAGAAACTAAAAGCCTAAGGGAGTGATTAATGGATAATCTTTAGTATTTGATACAAATTGGATTTTCATTCTAGCCACTGACATGAGAGAACCAGGCAGGAGAGAAGAAAAAAAGACTCAGGTAAAAACATTTCCTGATTAGAAAAAGACCACCACAGGTTGGAGGTTTACCCAATCATGAAAACAGATGATTTTTTTATCTCCTTTCATATCTTTCTTGAAGTTACTTTGTATTATTTAGTATATGCATATATTTATGTTTACATTTATATATATTGATATTGTTATTGAATTGATATTGTTATTGAATCTGTTGTTCCCCTCACCATTCTAAAATAGAAACTCTTCAAAAACAGGTAGGGAATAAGGGAACGGTGTCCCATTTTACTCTAAAGGTTTGATATACCACAAAGATTTTTTTGATCTAAGGAAAAAACAAAAGAAGAATTAAAAGTCTATTGTTGTTACTGTTGTTGTTTTTACTTAGATCTGGGAGCCAGAACTAAGGTTACATTATCAATTTCTAAACAGCAAATAATAATCAAAGATTCCTTAATTCATCAGATTATATCTTAAACTTTGCTCTCATTTTAATTCAATTCAATGTTCATTATGTTTTTGCTATGTACAAGAAAAGTACTGGACCATGGGAATATACAGATATGGATCCTTTTTCTCTTTCTTTAATCTCTTTAGTAGTAGTAGTGTTGTTGGCTATTCTTGAGCTACTTCTTTTTGAGGTAGCAAAGAACTGGAAACAAAATGGGTGCCCATCAATTTTTGAATGACTAAACAAATTGTAGTACAATAACGCATTGGAACTGTGTCATAAGAAAAGGTGAATATGATGGGAGGGCTAGGTGGCACAGTGAATAGAGCACCAGCCCTGGAGTCAGGAGTACCTGAATTCAAATCCGACCTCAGACACTTAATAATTACCTAGCTGTGTGGCCTTGGGCAAGCCACTTAACCTCATTGCCTTGCAAAAAAAAAAAACCTTAAAAAAAAGGTGAATATGATATATAGAAGAAGCAGCATAGGAAGACCAGTATGAACTGATGCAAAGGAAAGTTGCAACTCAAATTTTCACCTATCAATGTGTCAGCCAGTGTGCAAGTGCTTTACAAATATTATATCATTTGACCCAATTACTATAACAATGTAAATGAAAAGAATAACAACAATAGCAAATAAGTGCTTGAAAATTTTAATGACCAAGTTTGACCCTCAAGAAAAGATTTAAGAAGACACCTCTCCTCTTCTTTGCAGAAATAGAGGGATGTGGGCATAGAACACTCCATAGAAGGTCAGACTTTGGGGGGAATTTGTTTTACTTAGTTTTACTGAAATATGTTTTCCTTTTTGTTCTTTGTCATAAAGAATGGTTCTCTAGGAGGGGAAAAAGAACATACTGGACATTGTAATGAAAAGAATAGGGACTAGACCTGTGATTAACATCAGTATAGGAAAACTCCCAGATGAGGCAATTCTATCTACCAATCAATATAAGTCAACATCTTCAATGATGAACTAGGAGATAAATTGCCTTGCTTGGGGAGTGATCACATAATCATTGTGTGACTACAGTGGATCTATCCAACTTTGAGGACTGTTCTTCTGTCACCATGCTATGCTGTTTCTGACTTGGTGTTGTGATAAGGGAGGAAAAAACTATCAAAAATTGATTTTATAAAAGGAATCATATATTCTAGGATGTTGCAAGGAGTAATAATTAAATTCAATGATAAAGTTTTCAGAATCCATTCTCGCCTCTTTTGAGGAAAAGAAATAAAACATTGTAAGAAAAGACTGAGAAGGAATACAATAATTATTTCTACTCCAATGGCACATTTCCCATTCTCCAAAATTTTTCAGGTATCTAAGGATAAGTGCTCAGCAATCTCATCTGCCAGCTCTTGGTATTCTAGGATATAACCATAAGTCAGGTAACTTGAATTTCTTCAGGGAAGCTAGATGCTGACTGACCATCTCTTCATTTATTTTTTTTATTTTTAGTCCTCATGATCTTTGTTCTCTTTCCCAGTTCAACATTCATTCTTCTTGGCAGAGAAGAAGAAGCAATCTATAGAATGAGTATTTCAACCTTCTCACTATTATCCATTATCAGCCCCATATCAGCCCCAGGTGATGATCCTATCTATTATTTGATCTTCCTCTTACCACCAAAATTGTTTAAAAGGAAAAAAATAACCCACTCTCTTTTGTTATAGTTAGTATTTTTGGTCAGACTGGAGACATGAATATTGCTAAACCATCCCAACTTATTTTACTTTGCCCCTATAGTTATCTCTTCTACTTCCTGAGGGAGTGAGTGCATAAGAGAAATCTAGAAAATCCAGGGAAAATTTTTGGCCCTCCTTTCATATCAAAGAAGTCTGATTTTTTTTCTTTTACTTTAATGGGATGTTTAAAGTACCTATTGCAAAATCTGGGTTAGGTATTTGATCATAGGTTATGTCTTATCTGCTGGCCTTCAATTGTTGCAGTGGCCTCCCTAAAACTCCCCAAAAATCCCCATTAACTATCTTAAGTTGATTCATGAGATATATATATATATATATATATATATATATATATATATATATATATATATTTTAAGGTGGTTTTTTTGCAAGGCAACCAGGGGTTAAGTGGCTTGCCCAAGGCCACACAGCTAGGTAATTATTAGGTGTCTGAGACCAGATTTAAACCCAGGTTCTCCTGACTCCAGGGCCGGTGCTTTATCCACTGCACCACCTAGCCGCCCGATTCATGAAATCAGGGAGGAAAAGTCTCTATGTGGATGGGTTAATCGTACTTTGCTAAAATTGCCTTCTGCTTCCTTAGTCTCTAAGCTCTTTGACTTTACTTGGGTTTCAGAGAAAAGTGGAGACAATGAAATGTAATTTATTTAATATTCAAAGGCTAACACAAACACATATACAACTTGAGCCCAAAAATCTATTGATATAAGGTTCCCTTCATTGATAGATACGGTAGAAATCAATGACCCTCTTCTTCATGAGGAGAGAACAAAAGGGGAGACAAGTGAGGTCTTTTTAATTTCTTAGTTCTGGTCAAAGAAGACTCTGAAAACATGCCCAGCTTAGACAAAGAAAATGCATACAGAGAGTCAAAAAGAGTAATTGCTCCAAAAGAGAGAATGACATTCTTGGTATTTAAAAACTTGAATTTTAAAACTCAATCTTGATTAGCCCTAGTCAACCAAAAAATATTACACCTATCTACATGGTAGGGGATAAAAAGTACTTCCAATTTTGGAAATCTGGGCATTGCCAGACAAGCCCCTTTAAGGCTGTTTCCATGTTAAAAGATGAGGGTATACTCCAAAGGCAAGACCTGTTACTCATTAAATGAAATTCGATTATCTGTGATATATACATGTGGTTCCATCTTGCTATTATTCTCTAGATTCTAGAACCTTCTTCCCACACATCCCGATGCTAGGTTCTCTGACTTGTATGTATTAATAGGGATAGCAAGACGGTACAGCAGATTGAGCACCGACCTTGAAGTCAGGAGAGCAGGAGTTCAAATATAGCATCAGATATTTGACACTAGCTGTGTGATCCTGGGCAAGTCACTTAACCCTGATTGCTTCTCATCCAGGGCCATCTCCACTTGTCTTCACTCATATCTGGCCAGTGGATCCAGATAGCTCTGGAGGAGAAAAGGGAAGCTGGTGACTTAGCACGACACCCCCTTACTCAAAACAAATTCATGTGCTTATCATGGCATCACCTCCTTGATGTCATGTTCTTCAAGAGCAAAGGACAAACATGACCCATTAATAAAAAAATCAACACACAAGCATTTATTAAGAGCTTACTAGTGGTGAGCACTGTCTTAACAAAAACAATAAAATAAAAATAAATAATACTACAAAGTTATAAATAGCAAGGCAAAACAAAATACAGATAGTTTCAAATCTGTATCCTGTCTCTACAAAGTACTTATAATTTATTTTCAGAATGCATAAATCTACTACAGATATGTACACATAAATTATAATGAAAAATGTCAGCATGCAATTTGATTCAAAGTGTTTTTTTACTAAAAGTGCATAACGACTCATGCTGAGAAGGTACAGGTATACTTAATTGGATATAATTAAAATAATGATATATATTTAAAATAATGATATATTAACATTTTTTAAATACAAGTGACTGAAGAACCTATAATAAAAGTCAAAGTGGTAACTATTTTTTTGATTATCTGATTATTCAAAGAGCTAACACTTTCTATTTAAAAAGTAGCATTTAAAAAAAATAGCATTGGTAAAACCAGAATAATATTATACTGAAGATTTTCAGTAAGTTCCACAGGTATTGTAACCCTATGCTTTTTCACACTGAGTCCTTCCCTTCTGCTTAACTTTTCCCATCACATTTGTTAACCAACAGATGCCTCATTTTAATGTAGGTTCAGAAAGATTTTCTTTTTTTTTAGGTTTTTGCAAGGCAATGGGGTTAAGTGGCTTACCTGGGGCCACTCTGCTAGGTAATTCTTAAGTGTCTGAGGTTGCATTTGAACTCAGGTACTCTTTTTTTAAAGGGTTTTTTTTTGCAAGGCAAATAGGGTTAAGTGACTTGCCCAAGGCTACACAGCTAGGCAATTATAAAGTGTCTGAGGTCAGATTTGAACTCAAGTACTCTTAACTCCAGGGCCTGTGCTCTATTCACTGCGCCACCTAGCCCTAGCCGTAGCCCTAGCCCCACCCCCACCCCACCCAGGTTCAGAAGGATTTTAAAACCCTGCTTTGGGCCCATATAGTAAAAAATGCATGAATTTCTTTAATTCTGAACATTGGGGTTGATGTGTTTATACTAGGACTCAGTTGAAGATGATCTGAGCATTCACTTCTGAGCAATATACAGGTAACTAACAAAGATACACGGCCGATATTTTGCCCTGTGGAAATTCAATTCTAAGTCTGATTTGCTGACTGGAGAATCTCTAGTCTTCTCCAACAATTCAATTTACTCCAACCTTGCTTCTTCCTTTTCCCTAAAGGAGGACTTCTATGTCTCTTTCTCCATCTCTGTCTCTGTTTGTTTTTCTCTGTGTATCTGTGTGTCTGTGTGTCTGTGCTGTGCCTGTGTCTCTGTCTGTTTCTGTCTGTCTGTCTGTCTGTCTGTCTGTCTGTCTGTCTCTCTCTCAATGTGCCAGTGTGTTAGATAGCAAAACCCTTCCTTAGTTTTGTATTTTGGTGACTTGGAATAACCCCAAACCAAGCTCATTTCAGTTTTTTATCCACTTATCACAGATTGAATGTAGTGTCCTTGAAACCAGGAACTATAATTGTTGGTCAGCTCTTGAGAGGGCTTGGGACAGGGACTCCTCTTTTGCGTGCTCAAGAGGCTTGATTTCTGAGGTTCTCCTAAACTCCAGAAAGAAAATTAGGCTTATCAGGAAACTATCACTTACATTTCCTAAGTGTGAAGACTAGATATATTTTATGCTTTGGGTAGCTCCTACTTTTGTACATTTAGTAAATTTTAAATGATAATCATAATTTTTTTTGAGAGGAAGGGGAAGAAAACTTTTTTTGAGACCAGGGCCTGGGATTTTGTAAATAGTTGAATTTATGGGGGAAAATTCTCTCCCCTGATATAGTTCTACAACTTAGAATCATCTTTTTTGAGTCTTACAGAGTTGGGGTCTTGAGATAGTCCTGGGGTAATTCAGGATCATTGGATTCAGGAAGAACTGGGCTCACATCCAACCCCTGACACATACTAACTATATGACTGTGAGCAAATCACTTAACATCTCTATGTCCCACCTAGGCTATAAATTAGAGAAAAACCTAATCCGGGAGTGTCCCCCCCAATCCCATGTCAATGAGGTTTCAAGTCCAATACCTATACCCAAATGGCAATCCTCCCTCTGGGTCTCTCTCTGTCTGTCTCTGTTTCTGTGTTTGTCTTTGTTTCTCTCTGTCTCTCTCGGTCTCTGCCTATCTCTCTCTCTCTCTCAAGTGGTTCAAATCTATGATTTCACCTGTATAGGAATCACTGTATGAAAATTCCCTAAGCTATAACAATAAATCATCTATAATACATTTATTCTTTTAGAGTTGTCTAGAGTATTGGGAGTAATACATTTTATTCTTTGTCATACAGCCAGTCTGTGACACAGACAGGCCTGTGAACCCAAGTCTACCAGACTCAAAAATCAGTTCCCTGTCCATGTCACCATGATTTCTTTTAGTCAATAATTCATAATGCTAAAGTCCATCATTAATGTTCTAAAATACCTCTTCTGACCTGAAAGGAAATTTGACCTAGTGTATTTAGACAAGTATACTGGTTTTAGAGAAAGAATGAGCTGTATTAAAAGTTTGCCTCTGACAACATAATGGCTAAGTGATTATGAACAAACTGCATAATCCTTCAATGTCCCAAGCAAAGATAATTTGTTGATCTACATCAGCAGAGGGGATTCCAATACAATGAATTTCTTACACTAGCAAAATTATGGGTTCTAGATTCAAAAAATAATTCTGAACTATTAAAACAAATCCTAACTATCCCTTGAGGATAACTAATGCAAAGGTAAAGAGTGGGAGAAAGATCAACATGCATGAGAGAGCAAGTTTGTCTGGATTGGAAAAATATGGGAGGTAAAGTCATATCTTCCCACATTTTGCTAATATTTCAGGGATGGAATCAGAAAGATCTGAGTTCAAATTCTAGCCTCAGACATTTATTAGCTGTGTGATCTTAGGCAAGTCATTTATCCTTATTTGCCTCAGTTTCCTCATCCCTAAAATGGCAAATAAAAATTGGGATCACAAAGAGTGGAATATGACTGAACAACAACAGCAAAAACAAAGTAATATGTAATAAAGTTGGAAAGAATTGTAGCCAGCTTTGAAAGGTCTTTGAAAGTGAAATAGAAGAGTTTATATTTTATTCCTGAAACAAGAGACCTCTGACATTCTTTCTAGGTCTATGCTCCTATGATCCTAGAAATCAGAATTTATATACTTTAGCATTTAACTTTCAGTATATTATTTCAACTCTACAAATAATCTATAAAAGAAATAATTGTAGGTATTACTATTCTCATTTTATAGTTGAGGAAATTTGAAAAGACTGATGTGGTTTGCCCATGGTCATGCAGCTACTAAGTGTCAAAGCAAGGATCTGAATGCAGGTACCTTCCCACTGCTCCACACCATAGCCAAGCAAATAACTACTGTTTCTCAATATGAAGAGGAAGTTTAGAATGTGAAGTATCAGAATGTGTTCTGATACCACCTCTACTACTGCTATCTGTGACCTTTTGTTTCCCTATCTATAAAATGAGGGAGTAAATTAGATGTCTTCTAAATTTCCTCCTAATCATATATATACACACATACACATATGTATATGTATATGTATATATATATATATATACACAAAAATTACATATACAAATATACAAAAAACATACACCCACACACACATACACATATATACAAACATACATATACATATACAGAGTGTCCCAAAAGTTTGAGTTCTGTTTTAAGTCACTAAAGCATAAGTTCAACACATCCTTCAAAGGCATATGCCAATAGAAAATTGAAAAAAAAATACAGAGGAATTTAAAACATAAGCAATATAGTCCTCAGCCAAGGGACAGACCTGGCTGATTCATAAAATACAATGCTTATAGCTAATAAGATGAAAGCTATATCATTTCATCAGTGCAACAATCAGAGATAATTTTAGGGTATCTGCAATGGAGATGGCAAGTGGACAAAGAACTATGGAGTTTAAACAAAGACCAAATATTATAATTTATAATGTAAAAAAAGTTATCTTATTATGTAATTTTTCTATCTCATATTTTATTTTTTCCTTAAGGATATGACTTCTCTCTTGACACATTCAATTTTTATCAATAAATAGCATGGAGACAATGTAGACTATCAGATTGCCTTCTGTGAAAGGTGGGAGGAGGGAAGCAAGATTGGGGAAAAAAATTGTAAAATTCAAAAAACAGTAAAAAAAAGAAAAAGATGAGAAGCTAAATTAGTTCATTTTAGAAACATTGACCTTAGAAATTGAGGGGATGCCTCAATGGCTGAACAAATTGTGGTATGTGATTATATTGGAATGCTATAAGAAATGATGAATAAGATGGTCTCAGTAAAATCTGAAAAGACTTTTATGAGCAGATACAATGGGAAATGTACTGTATACAAAGTAACAGCAATATTGTGAAGATGAGCTATTATGAATGACTTACTTTTTCCCAGCAATGCTGTGACCCAAGACAACTCTGAAGGACTTGTGATAAAGAAGACTATTCATCCCCAAAACAGAGTCGATGACATCTGAAAACACATTGAAGCATACTTTTTATAAACTTTATTTTTCTTGAAGTATCTCTTTTTTGAGGGGAAGGGGGTTATGATTATTTTCACAACATGATCATTATGGTAATGTTTTACATGACTACATGTTTTTAACCTATATCAAATAACTTGCTTTCTCAATGAGGGGGGATAAGGTGGGAAGAAGAGAGAGAATTCAGAACTCAAAGTTTTAAAAACTAATATTAAAACTTGTTTTGGGGGGCAGCTAAGTGGCATAGTGGATAGAATACTGACCCTGTGGTCATGAAAACCTGACTTCAAATCTGACTTCAGGCACTTAATAATTACCTAGCTGTGTGACCTTGGACAAGTCACTAAACCTCATTGCTTTGCAAAAACCAAACCAAAAAGAAAAAACAACACAAAACTTGTTTTTACATGTAATTGGGGAAAAAAATAAAATAAAGAGATAAATATTGACCTTCTGCCTTACTTCCCATTTGTTTATATCATCTTTACTGTGTTTCCATTCCAATAAATGAAATTAACTATTACTTAGAATACATCTGAACTCTAGAACCTGGGGAAGATATATTATTTGAATAAGCAATGGGTGCTTCTTTGTAGAATTGAGGTCTGAAAAGAAACACACAGAGAACCATAGATATTTAGATAGATAGATAGATAGATAGATAGATAGATAGATAGATATAGATAACTAAATATAAAAATACTCTAATTCCATAAAATAAGATGCTTTTGTAATCAGTGTATTAGAAGAGTACCAAAAAATTATGCAATGAAGGGAAAGTTACTGAAGGACTAAGGAGAGGCTTTATGAAGGGTGCATCATTTAGGCTTTTGAGCTTTAAAGAATGGACAGAAATTACTATATTATCGTAAATTAGCATGGGTTATTTGTATATCACAGAGGTCCAGCCTTGGAGTAAGGAAAATCTGATTTGAAGTCTTGCCTTTAGGCATAGACTCACTAGGTGACTAAGGGGTAAGTCAGTAAATTTCTCCATGGTCCAGGAAATTCCCCCAAACCTCCATAGTTGCAGACAAGTTACTGTTTCAATTCCTTGTTTAGAAACTGGCATTTCCTTTTGTGACCATAACCTCTTAATATGAAAGATAGAATTGGAGGGGAAAGAGAATAAATACTTTGAAGTTGCTGTTGTAATAACCTAGATTGATGGTAATAAAAGCTGGTGTCAGTGAGAATGAGAGGAAATAATAGATGCAGATGAAATTACAGAGACTCAATATTTCCCAAACCAAGCTTATTAGCATTCTACCTAAACTTGCTTCACATTTTGACTCAATATTTCTGCTGTAACAACACCGATTACCCAAGGACCCACGTTCAAAGCTTTGGTATTTTCTTTGATTTTCCCCTTTCCTCCTATTTTACATATTCAGAGTAACTTATTGTTCATTTTTCACACCTTGAGAACTTAGAAATTATGTATTGTCTAGTGTGATATTGCCTTTTATTTTTTGCAGTGTTTGTATTGCATTTAATGTACACCCTCACCAGAATTTTTCAGACAAAATCTAGGTGATCAATTTTCCATATGTAGGAGAAGTAAATTCTTTTTAGCTGTAGATTGACAAGAAGATTCCAACTCTAGTTTTTGTATTATATTATGTTGTATGGTATGGCATAACATGGCATGATGTGGCATTGTGTTATATCATATTGTATTGTATTAGCTGATATCCTCTTTCCCTTAACTACATCTGCCTGTGAAGGAACTTTGGAATTCATAAGAACATAGATTTTGAGTTATAAAAGGACAGACATTGTCTGGTCCAACTCACTCATTTAACAGATGGGTAAATTGAGTTCTGGGGACATTATATGATTTAGTCAAGGTCATACAGTTAGAAGCAGAGCCAGAATCCAGATCCAATAATTCCAAATCCACATCACATTGCCTTCAAATTGATATCATCTTGTCCTAGTGATGAGAACAAAGATTAGGAAATATTTTAGCCTTAATTTGTCAAAACAATCCAGTCCCATTATAGTTAATATAATGCATTCTTGATTATTAATGAAACAGAATCTACAACACAGTTCATTCTTAATGCACGCTTTTGATTGATGAATTATTTAGTTGGTTCATGGCTGATTATCCAGATCTCATATTATCTGGGCCCTTTCTTTTCTCCTCTTATTCTTTTCCTTTTTCACCAGTCATTTGATTACTTCCCTGCTCATTGGAACCAGGTTGGCAGAGAAACGAAAGAAGATTAAGCTCAAGTCAGTCAATTGTGCTGATTTTTCATAGTTCTAATAATAAGTTTGTTTAGAGAAAAGCTCAAAAGTCTTGTATAAAATGAAATTTCTGAATTGTATTTATACAAGCTATCACTGTCCTCGAACGAACAGAGAATGAAGAGCTGCCTTTATTTCCTGAGACAAGAGGACAGAGAAAAGAGTACTTGATTTACAGTCGTAAGGTCTGGATTCTGATCCTACTTCTGCTACTTATTTACCTATGACACTTTGAGCTTTCATTTTCTCAATTTTAAAATGAAGGATTGATCTAGATGACGTCTACAATCCTTCTCAGCTCTAAATGTAGGAACTTAGGAACTCCTAAAGCTTGGAATCTCTCTTCTCAAGTACTACAGCTGAATTTTCCTTTGAGACTCCCCACTAATATATGGAGGTCAATTCTTCAACAAGTACATTGGGAGCAGTGGTCTCCACTACAGTTTTTCCAAGGGTCTTAATTAAATTAGAAAACCTGTCAGACTAATCTCAAGTTTGGTTATATATAGTGTAGTTATCCATCAGATTGGAAGACATGTCTCTCTGTTGCTGTTGTTGTTGCAAAAATATTATCAAGTATCAAGCATCATTTTCCCATTACTAAGGGCAGCTAGGTGATGCAGTGCACAGAGACCTTGACCTGGAGTCATGAAGACTCATCTTAATGAGTTAAAATCAAGCCTCAAATATTGAATAGCTGTGTGACCCTGAGTAAGTTACTTAAACCCTGTTTACCTCAGTTGCTTCATCTATAAAATAAGTTGGATAAGGAAAGGGCAAACCACTCTAGAAAATCATATATGGGGTCAGGGAAAGTCAGTCATGAAAAATCAGTGACCCAGATCTCCACCATCAGAAGCATATGACAAATAATGGGGATTTGCACAAAGAAATGGGAAAAGTTAAAGGAGATCATCATCACAAACAAAACTTTCACTGGGACCAGAGTTTAGAGAATGCTCTGTGTGTTACATATGAAATACCTAAAGACTATTTTAAGATTTGTAAAAATTTTTTCTTTAGTATCAACAATATTGTTGTGAAGAGCAGTTTTTAAGCTTTAAAAAGTTCACCATTTTCAAGGGCATAAAGGAAAAATAACAGCTCATGGTAACGTGTCAAGAAGCCTTTTCACGATCACTTCATTGAACTTAATTTTCCATTAGTATAACTGTCAACTATAAAACTTACTATAAAGTTTGTTATGTGGATACTATATACATCATATCTTTTGATTCCCACAACAAACCTGTGAAATAAGCCACCAAATGGACTTTTTTAAAACATTGTTCAGATCAAGTCCCTTTGAGCTCTAATGGCTCCCTATTACTCCCAAAACCAAATAGAAACTCCTTGGTTATATAATTTAAAGTTCTTCATAACATGGTTGATTTTCAGTCTTAAACACTTTCTTCCTCCTCCCCGTAGTCTATGTTCCAGCAACCAATATTCCATGTCCCATATCTGAGACTTTTCCTTCAGTATTACTCACAATACTTAATTCATCTTTATCTCTTAATTTCCCTAGCTTCCTTTGAGACCTAGCTCAATCGGTCCTTTAGAAAAGGAAGGATAAATAGCAACAAACAACAAACTCAAATCCCATCCACTCCAGGAGGCTATTCCTGGTTCCCCCTCCTCCTCCTCTGACCTCTAATGCTTTCATCTCCCAGAAGTTCTTTCATCTATTTTATATATATCTTGTTTTTTTACTCCTAATTCTTTATACATTGTTTCTTTCTGTTAGAATTTAAACTGGAAGACAAGGACTGAGTTTTGTTTTTCTTTTATATTTCTAATCCTTAGCACAGAGACTGACACATAAAAATGTTAATATATGCTTTTTAACTTGACTTCATCTGTAAATGAGATGAACATGAATTTATAAATCATATTCTTCATATTGTCCCTAAGTACCAGGAAGGCTCAGTTCAATGAACATAGCAAGTACCTTCAAGATATTATCATGTATAAGATATTCTCTTTTACCAAAGTCTCTAAAACATTCAGAAAATAAAATAAAGGGTATTTGCTCTTTTCCTTTTTTTCTCTCATTTTATTTCTTTTTTTCTCATGGCTTGTTTCTATCTCAGCTGCTAGAAATGTGCTAGGCATTGAGGATATACAGACCAAGGAGTTTCCATTCTACTGGAGGCATAAAATGTATGCAATGAAAAATAAAATAAAAATAAAGATTGTCATTTTAAGAGGAAGCACTGACAGCTGGGGTAGGGGGATCAGAAAGTGTTACCTTCCAGGAGGAAGCTGAGTTTTGACAAAAGCTAAGAATTTCAAAAGTAGAGATAATGAAGGAATATTCTAAGCATTGTGCAAAGGTAAAGAGGTAGAAGATAAAATTTTGAGTATAGGAAATAGTAAGTAGGTTATTTTATTGGTAATGTAAAGTACACAAGGGACAATAATATAAAATCAATACAGAAAAGTCAGTGAGAACCAGATTGTTGAGTTTGTTTGTCAAACAGGAGAACATATATACATTTATATATATATATATATATATATATATATATATATATATATATGTATATACATATGCATATATATATATATGTCTGTATTCAAGAAGCAATAGGTTATCACAGAAGACTCTTGAGCAGGGAAGTAGCATGGTTAGTTTTATGCTTTAAGATTATCAATTTGGCTGCTGTGTAGGAAATCAATTGGAAAAGGAAGATTTTTTTTGAGATTAGATAGAAGGAAGTAATCAAAGTAGTAATAAAGTGAGTGGAGAAAACGGCACAAATATGAGAGATATAGTAAAGGTACAGCTGAAAAGATCTGGCAATTGATTGGATACAATAAGTGAGGGACTCACTCAGAGATGGTTCCAAGGTTTCAAACCTGAATTACTTGAAGGATGACCCTGCCCTCAACAAAAATAGGGAAGTTAGGAAGGATTGAGTATATTTAACATAAGATGTTAAATTTTAGATAACTACAGGATATCCAAGTGGAGATATCATCAGATAGTTGGTGATTTATTGAGTTGTTGCTCAAGAAAAAGAATAAGGGCTAGGTATGTACATAAATCTGATAATTGAAACCGTGAGATCCAATGTGGTCTCAAAGACCAAAGAGAAAATAATAAATAATCCAATATAGAGACATGGAGTACATAACTGAATGGGGGGGCAGAACATGGAAAATGACCTAGATGCAGTCAAAGTAAATGAGAATGGGAAGACAAGAGACCAACAGAAAGAACAAAGATTTTCCCCTTCATTTTTGAAGAAGACCACAATATCAGGGAGGTGATGCCAAGACAAGCATGTAAATAGGATTTGAGTGAGGGGAATGCTGTGCTAAGTCACCAGCCTCACTTGCTCCTCCAGGGCCATCTGGGATCCAGTGGTCAGATATGAATCAGGACAACTGAAGATGGCCCCAAATGCAAGGCAATTAGGGGTAATTGACTTGCCCAAGATCACACAACTAGTAAGTGGCAAGTGTCTGAGGTCAGATTTGAACTCCCATCCTCCTGAATCTAAAGCAAGTGGCTCTATCCATTGTGCTACCTGGTTGAAAACAATATTATGAAAGCCCAAATGAAGAGGTTAGCGGCATCAAACACTGCAGATAATGAAAGATGAAAACCAAGGACCCATATGTATAAAAATATTGATACTAGGACCAAATGTAGAATAAAAGAAAAGAAAAGAATTGGAAGCAAAAGGAATTCCTATTGCCTAGAGAACTGCTGAACAAATTTTATAGTATGTGAATTTGATAGAATATTATTGTGTCACTAAAAGAAATGAAAAAAGGGATGGATTCAAGTACCCCAAGGAATAGTTTATGAACTGATGCAGCATTAAGTGAGCAGGAGATCAATTTATATAATGATGGGGAGACTTCCAGGGAGGATGACAGCATGAAGCTAACATGCCCCTGGAGCTTTTCCCTACCAAAAATAAATGAAGCCTCTGCACTGACATTAAAGCTACAGATCCCACCAAGAAAAAAGAGAAGATCCAAAGAAATTTTCAATGGTAGACATCATGGAGGA
Source organism: Macrotis lagotis (assembly GCF_037893015.1). Lineage (NCBI taxonomy): Eukaryota > Metazoa > Chordata > Mammalia > Peramelemorphia > Peramelidae > Macrotis > Macrotis lagotis. The sequence continues at coordinate 33,251,669 of NC_133665.1, forward strand.
TCTCCAGTGAAGATCTGTCCCTTTGGGACAAAAGGGGAAGTAAAGCCCAGTGAGGCTGGAGAGCAGGAAAGTCGATGGGAGGTTTTTAGCCACAGTGCCGTTCAGGTCCCAGAAGCTAGATAGCCAGCCAGCAGGAAAAGTCTCAACCCCAAATAAAGTCTGAACCCTACAAACACTGGGGCAAAAGATAGGACTGGGTTGGAAACAAACCACTGCAAGATCAAAACCTGGACATAAAGGAAAGGCAAGGCCTGGATTGCATAAGGCAACATTATGGCCAATGACAAGACAGGGATCAGACCCCAGGCCCAGCATAAAATGCTTAGATCTACACTCCCTATACCCCAGGAGCAGAGCTCAAACAATAAAGATGAGCAAAAAAGCTGAAAGAGTACTTCAGAAAGTTACTTTGCAGAAAAAGATGGTACTAATACCATGTCAAAAGAAGAAATCAATGAAAAATTACTCACAGGGGAAATCTCAAAAGACTCTATGAATTGGCTCAATTCCAAAAGCTCATAGAAGAGCTTAAAAAAAGAATGCTAAAACTAAAGAAGAGAGGAAGAAAAAAATAGAAAAAAGAAATGAGAGTCATGCAGGGAAACTATGAAAAATTGACCAAAGAAATCAACTCCTTTAAAAGCAAAAATAACCAACTGTGAAAAGAATGTAACTCTTCAAAAAATAAAATTGACAACTGGAAAAGGGAGTACAAAAGTTAATTGGAGAAAATAAAATCCTAAAAATTAGAATTAAATGAAAAGAAACCAATGAATCTACAAGTCTACAAGATTCCATCAAACAAAATAAAAAGACTGAAAAAATTGAAGAAAACATAAAATAACTTTTAGGAAAAACAAATGACCTGGAAAATAGATCCAGGAGAGATAATTTATGAATAACTGAATTACCAGAAAGCCTAAATCAAAAAAAAAAAAAAAGAACTTGGAAAATATCTTGCAGGAAATTATCAGGGAAAACTATCCAAATCTGCTAGAACAAAGAAGACAATATAGCCATTGAAAGAATACACAGAACTCCTCCAGAAAGAGACTCACGATAAAAACTCCAAGGGCTGTTAAAGCTAAGTTCCAGAATCCTCGAATAAAGGAGAAAATACTGGGAACAGCAAAAAGGAAACAATTTAAATACAAAGGAAACACAATTAGATTCACACAGGACCTATCAGCATCAACATTGAAGGACCGTGTATCAGAGAGAAAAGAACCTGAGATTACCAACCAAAAATTTACTGCCTTACAAAATTCAGCATATACTGTCAGGGGAAAAGACAGATGTTCAACAAAATAGAGAACTTCCAAAATTTCCTGGCAAAAAGACCAGAACTGAACAGAAAATTCAATCACCAAATACATAATTCAAGAGATACATGAAAAGGTAAATGAAAAGGGGAAGGAAAAAACAAAATAAAGCAAATGTTAGTCAAGACCATCAAACTATTTACAATTCTGAAAGAGAAGCTATAAAACTTGGAACTCTTGAGAATTGCATTTCTATTAGGATACTTAAAGGTTGGATTTTAATTTAAGAGAATGGACTTTAGAGAATATAGGCATGGTTGGGTCTTGTCTCTCTCCATTGAAGAGGGCTAATAAAGAACTATCACTGTGTTTGAGACAAAAAAGCCCTGATGAAAAGCAGGGGAGTTTATTCTAAATTTAAGTGTCTTAATTTCCTTTGACCTACTTTAATTTTACTCTGCTCACAAAGCTTAGCACTTTCTCTGTTGAGGTAATTATAAATTGGGTTATCCTGAGTCAGTGCCTCCCATACCTTATAACCAATTTAAGAGAGACCTTCAGAGATTCCAGTACTTAGAGCATATTGAGGTTCTTTCATTAATTAAATCAGGGTTAGACTTAATGCATACTTTACTTAACAAGGGGTTAAGTACCCTGGGTGGGGAACTGGGGGTGGGGAGGAATGTGGGAGAAAGTATGCTTGAGGGAGGAGGGGTACAAATGGTTCATGAAATGATTTGGCTTTGGATGAAACTTTGGCTTATGAAGATTATGTGTCCCTGGAGGGTACTTAAAAAGGAGGTAAGGTAAAAAATGATTTATAATTGGATGTAATTCAAGACTTTTGTGAAGTATACTTCTAATAAGACAGAAGAGGGAAGGGTACTTAGTGACTTTGAGTTAATGTTACTTATCAAACAATCAATCAATCTGTGATAGTACTATGATAGCTTCTTGAACTTATCAAGCAATCAACTACTGAAATAGGAGTTCTATCAAATTACTACCTGATGAATAGTTCTTGATTGATAAGATTTATAATTTTGGAGGGAAAGAGGGGAGGGTATGAACATTGAGTAAAGTCTATTCCATAGATCTGGCCCGGAGAGAGAGAATAATGATGCATACCCACTTGGGTTTAAAAATCTATCCTACTCAGCTGGGAAGAAGGAGCAGGGGAAGGTAAAGATAAAGGAAGAAGAAACTGAAAAAAGGGAAGGTAAAGGTATAATTGAAAATTAAATTTTAAAAGAAAAGTTAAAGCAGATAGAATGGATTAAAAACCAGGATCCTACAATATATTGTCTACAAGAAACACATTTGAAGGAGAGAGAGATACACATAGAGTAAAGGTAAAAGGATGAAGCAAAACATATTATGCTTCAGCTGAAGTAAAAAAATCAGGGGTGGTGATCCTGATCTCAGATAAAGCAAAAATCCATCTCATTAAAAGAGATAGGGAAGAAAACTACATCTTCTTAAAAGGCACCATAGGTAATGAAGTTATAACATAATTAAATATGTATGCATATAGTGGTATAGCATCCAAATTCCTAGAGGAAAAGCTAGTAAATTATGAGGAGACATAGAGAACAAAACATTGATAATGGGGGACCTCAACTTCCTTCTCTCAGAACTAAATAAATCTAACCATAAAATAAACAAGAAGGAAGTTGATAAGGCAAATAAAATCTTAGAAAACTTAGATACAAAAGGCCTCTGTAGAAAACTTAATGAGGATAGAAAATAATATACCTTTTTTTCTTTAGGACATGACACCTGTACCAAAATTGATCATGTAATAGGGCATAAAAACCTTATAATCAAATGTAGAAAGGCAGAAATAATAAATGCATACTTCTCAGACCATGATGCAATAAAAATTATGTGTAATAAAAGGTTACATAAGAATAAACCAAAAATTAAATGTAAACTAAATAATTTAATTTTAAATAATGAGTGGACCAAACAACAAATCATAGAAATAATCAATAATTATATCCAAGGAAATGATAATAATGAGGCATCATACCAAAATTTATGGGATGCAGCCAAGGTAGTTTTGAGGGAAAAACTTTATATCTCTGCATGCCTCTATGAATAAAATAGAGAAAGAAGAGATCAATGAATTGTATATGCAACTAAAAAAAACTAGAAAAGAAAAAATTAAAGATTCTCAATTAAATGCCAAATTAGAAATTCTGAAAATCAAGGGAGAAATTAATACAATTGAAAGCAAGAAAACCAATGATCTAATAAATAAAATAGAGTTGGTTTTATGAAAAAGTCAATAAAACAGATAAATCTTTGGTTAATATGATTTTAAAAAAAAAAGATTATCCAATTACCAGTATCAAAAAATGGAAAGGTGAATTAACCATCAATGAGGAGGAAATTAAGGAGATAATCCAGAGCTTCTTTGCTGAACTATATGCCAATAAATTTGATAACCTGAGTGAAATAGATGAATATTTACAAAAATACAAGCTTCCCAGATGAACAGAAGAAGAAATAAAATATTTAAATAACCCCATTTCATATAAAAGAAATTGAAGAAGCCATCAGGTCCAGATGGATTTACAAGTGAATTAACATTTAAGGAACAATTAATTGCTATTCTACAGAAACTATTTTTAAAAATAGGAAGAGTTCCATCAAATTCCTTTTATGATACCAATATGGTACTGATATTTAAACCAGGAAGAACCAAAATAGACAAAGAAAATTATAGATCAATCTCCTAATGAACATTGATGCAAAAATCTTAAATAAATTTTTTTTTAGGTTTTTGTAAGGCAAATGGGGTTAAGTGACTTGCCCAAGGCCACACAGCTAGGTAATTATTAAGTTTCTGAGGCTGGATTTGAACCCAGATACTTCTGACTTCAGGGCCAGTGTTCTATCTCCTGTGCCACCTAGCCACCCCTTAAATAAAATTTTAGCAATGAGATTACAGCAAGTTATTACTAGGATTACACCCCATGATCAGGTAGGATTTGAGGAAAACACTCAACAAAATTGAACATATCAATAACAAAGCCAACAGAAATCATATGATTATCTCAATAGATGCTAGAAAAGCCTTTGATAAAATGCAACATTCATTCCTATTAAAAACATTAGAAAGTTTAGGAATAAATGGAGTTTTCCTTAAAATAATAAGCAGTAGCTATTTAAATCCATCAACAAATATTATACATAATGGGAACAAACTTGAAGCATTTCCAATAAGCTCAGGGGTGAAACAAGGATGTTCATTATCACCATTACTATTCAATACAGTATTAGAAATGTTAGCTTTAAGGGGGCAGCTAGGTGGCGCAGTAGATAAAGCACCGGCCCTGGAGTCAGGAGTACCTGGGTTCAAATCCGGTCTTAGACACTTAATAATTACCTAGCTGTGTGGCCTTAGGCAAGCCACTTTAACCCCTTTTGCCTTACCAAAAAAAAAAAAAAAAAGATGTCAGAAATGTTAGCTTTAGCAATAAGAGAAGAAAAAGAAATTGTAGGAATCAGAACTGGCAATGAGGAAGCAAAGCTTTCACTCTTTGCAGATGATTTGACGATATACTTAGAGAACTCAAGAAAATCATCTAATAAACTCCGTGAAACAATTAACAAATTCAGTAAAGTAGGAGGATATAAAATAAATCCACATAAATCATCAGCATTTCTTTATGTGAACAACAAAGCCCAAGAATGAATGAGAGATAGAAAGAAATTCCATTTAAAGTAACTGTAGACAACATTAAATATTTGGGAATCCACCTCCCAAGACAAACCCAGAAACTATATGAACACAGTTACAAAGCACTTCTCATCCAAATAAAGCCAGATCTCAATAATTGGAAAAATGTCAATTGTTCATGGTTAGGTCAGGCTAATATAATAAAAATGACAGTTCTACCCAAATTAAATTACTTATGTAGTTCCATACCAATCAAACTACCAAATAATTATTTTAATGAGCTGAAAAAAATAGTAACAAAACTCATCTGGAGTAACAAAAGGTCAAGAAGAACAAGGGAACTGATGACAAAAAAATGTAAAGGAAGGTGGCATGGCTCTATCAGATCTAAAATTATACTATAAAATGGCAGTCATCAAAACTTTCTGGGGCTGGTTAAGAAATACAGTAATAGATCAGTGCATTACAATTGGTTCAAAAGAAATAGTTATAAATGACTACTGTAATCTACTGTTTGACAAACCCAAAAACTAATATTAGCTTTTGGGATAAGAACTCACTATTTGATAAAAAATTGCTGGGAAAACTGGAAAATGGTAAGGCAAAAATTAGACATAGATCCACATCTCATACCCTTTATCAAAGTAAGGTCCTGTACCAAAAGATACAAGGTTTAGACATTAAGGGTGACACCATAGATAAATTAATAGACCAAGAAACACTCTAGTTATCAAATCTATGGAAAGGGAACAAATTTAAGACCAAATAGGGAATAGAGTGCATTATAAATTGCAAAGTGAATGATTTTGACTATATTAAATTAAAAAGGTCTTGTACTAATAAAATCAATGCTGCCAAAATTAGAAGGAAAGCAGAAAGCTGGGAAACAATCTTCACAGCCAGGAGCTCTGACAGAGGTCTCATTTCTAAAATATATAGAGAATTGCATCAAATATATAAATTACAAGTCATTCCCAGATTGATAAATGTCAATACAATTTTCAAATGAAAAAATTAAAGCTATATATATAATCACATGAAAAAATGTTCCAAATCATTATTGATTAGAGAAATGGAAAGTAAAAAAACTATGAGGTGTCACCTCACACCCTTCAGATTTACTAAGTTGAAAAAATGGGAAAATGATCAATGTTGAAGAAGTTGTAGAAGGATTGGGACATTAATGCATTGCTGGTGGAGTTACGAACTAATCCAACCATTCTGGAGAGCAATATGGAATTATGCTCAAAGAGTAATAAAACTATTCATACCCTTTGACCCAGCAATTCCAATTCTAGGCCTATATCCAGAAGAAATCATAAAAATGGGAAAAATCCCACATGTTCCAAAATATTTATAGCAATAGTGGCAAAGAATTTGTAGTGGCAAATGCACAACAATTGGGGGATGGTTGGACAAGTTATGGTATACGAATATTATGGAATACTCTTGGTTTATAAGAAACCATAAGTGGTTAGACTGTAGAGATGCATGGAATCAATTACAGGATCTAATGCTGAGAGAAGGGAACAGAATCAATCATTCTGCACATTAACAACATTGTGAAAAAAGCAACCTTGATAAAAGAAGCTCCTTAGCAGTTCAGAGATCTAGGACAACCCTATTAGATTGACTTCCTCTGTATGGGGAAGAAAAATCAAAACAAAACCCTTCCAAATCTAATGAACATCACATTCACTGTTTTAAAAAATATCTCTTATGTATTTTTTCTCTTAATCCTAATTCTTCATACTGAAAATGAATAATCTGAAAATGTTTAACACAAATGTGTATCTACAAAATTAACTTAACTGTTAGTCACTGAGGGGAGAGGAATGGGAAGGGAGGGTAGAAGGAAATTTTCTAACTTAAAAAATATCAGTGCATATGGATGGATGTTGAAAAACTTTCATAACATGTATTTAGAAAAATAAAATGTCAATAAAAATCAATAAAAATAAAAATTAATTATTTTTTTAAAATGCATATAATGATGACAACATAAAAATATAGCTTTGAAAGACTTAATTCTGATCAATGCCATAAGCAATCATGACTCTACAAGACTGATAATAAAACTTACTTCCCTCCTCTTGACAGGGATGTTATTTGTCCTTAATTCTCAAAGAAGACCATAACATCAGCGAGATGATACCATGAAACACATATGAATTGGATTTGAGTAAGGAAGTTGTTATCCTAAGTCACCAGTCTCACTTTATCCTCCACAGCCATCTAGATTCAGTGGCCAGATATAAATTAGGATGGCCCTGCATACAAGGCAATCAGGGTAAAGTGACTTGCCCAAGAATGTACAGTTAGTGTCTGAGGCTGGATTTGAACTCAGGTCCTCTGAATGGGCTGGTGCTCTATGCACTGTGTCATATGGACTAGAGATATGGAATGAGCTAAATATTTTCAAATCTAGCCAATGTGTGTTCAAACTCAAGGGTAGGAACTGTTAGGTATCTTCTTGTATTCCCAGCACTTAACACTCCATCAATACATGGTAGGCATAATAAGTGCCTAGTGATTGACTGAATTAGTTTTTTCTTGATCATACATATTTGTTACAAATGAAAAATACATTTTTAAAGTGAAAATTGGGGATTGAGATGACAATAGGGTAGCAGTAGTGATTTTTTTTAAAAAAATAAGAAGGGGTGGCTAGGTTGCGCAGTGGATAGGACACCAGTCCTGAGTTCAAATCTGATCTCAGACACTTAATAATTGCTTAGTTGTGTGGCCTTGGGCAAGCCACTTAATCCCATTGCCTTGCAAAAAAAAAAAAGCTAAAGAAAGAAAAAATAAGAAGGAAAGAAAGTCAATGAAATAAAAGGCAGAAAAGTGTTGGCACTACATCTTAAATTTAGTATATACTTTTCAAGTACATATATATATATACATATATATATGTATGCAATAGAGACATGATTTCATTTGCAACTTACTTTTCCATTTCTTCTTTGTATGTGGAAATATTCATATTTATTGCTATTTTTCAACTTCGTAATGAAAAAATGTAGTTTTTAAGCTACAATTTGTAACCATAATGAGAACAGTTCAACAAGTTGCACACCAAGGTCAAAAAGTAAGTAGGAGATGAGGCAGAGGCAGCAGGTAAGAGACATATTTTCCCTCTAGAATTTTGACTATGAAGAGGAGAGAGCTAAGTGAAATAGCTTGAATGGCAGAGTCAAGTGAAATATATTTAAGGATAGAGGAATTCGGTGCATACTTTCAAATGATTTTTTAAAAAGATTAGATTGAAGTTTTTACTAAGGAAAAAGGTGCATGAAAAAAAGCATCAGCAACTATTGATTTTATATGCTTTGATTCTCATCTCTGAAATCTTTTTAAGAATAGTCTCTTAACATTGAGATTATCCCTTCTTGAAAATAGATATGTACAGTTGCTAAAAGACATTTTTTCTGGAGCAGATTACATCTTCATAGTCATACAAGGAACTGATTAGTTTAAGATTAAAAACCTACTTTATCTAATGTTTAGTACTTTTTAAGCATTTGAGTCAGAACAAAATGAGATTTTGCAAACTTTCTTCAAACAAGGTATTTCCCACATGTTACTTAAAGTAATATAGGAATCTCTAACATATGTGACTATAGGGATAATTTGATTTGATGGCTTGTTGAACATTTATACTGAATAATGTATATCCAAAAGGAAGATATATACTCTCTAGTGATATTTACCAGGCTTATAATATGTGGACTGTATGAGGTCCAATAAAAAAACTTCCAATCAATGATGTTTTCCATATTCTTTTATTCAGGAATGATGTTACTAATTGCATCAAGTTCCAAAACAATGCAAAGTCTTCTGTTTGGGGGGGGGGGGGAGCCTGTTGATATCTTTTTTTTCCCAATCTGTCTTTTTTTCAGTAAAACTAACATAAAAGTCTGACATTATATTCAATGTTACACACCAATAATTTCTCACCTCTGCCAAAAAAAAAGGTAGTGGGGGAAAGTACCTTTTCTTCCTTGGGGTCATTAATAATTTTATGGTAGCATCTGTGTGGCACAGTAGGTAGAGTTTCAGCTCTGGAGTCAGGAGAACCTAAGTTCAAATCTGACCTTAGACATTCACTAGCTATGTGATTCTGGGTAAGTCACTTAAACTTGTTTGCTTCAATTCCTCATCTATAAAGATGAGCTAGAGAAGGAAATGGCAAATCACTCCAATATCTTTGTCAAGAAAAACCCAAATGAGGTTACTAAGAGTTGGACATAACTAAAACAACTGAACAAAAAAAGCAACAATAATTCCATGGAATTCGGTTTTTCTTGTTTTGGTGTTGCTGTTATTTTCATTTATATTGTAATAGTCATTGTATATATCGTTTTCCAGATTCTACTGGTTTTACTTTGCCTTAGTTCATTTCGGGCTTCCCATGCTTCTCTAGATTGATCAAATTGGTAACTTCATATAGAACAATAAGAATTCATTATATTCATGTACCACAACTTATTTAGTGCAAGTCATTCTCAATGAAATAATTATTCAAAAAGATTGCTTTACTTTCGAGCTGTCCAAATTATGAGCTACAACTTTACAGATAGTTCACTGTGCTAAACCATCATAGCTATATTTCTTAGACTTGTATTACAGTTGGACACTGAACTGGATAAAAATATTGGAGTGTATCACATTTGAGAAATGGTGCAGGGGTTTCAATGATCCTAAATTATTCACCACTGCAACCTTAGAATTCTTGTTGTGAATTATAAAACACCAAGATCTCAGAAAAGTCAAATTTCAGATAACTTGAAGGACAATGCAAAGATGTATGAAAACTATAAAAAGCATTCAGAACCATTTTGCCAAAGATGACTGCTAAACTGTAGAAGTAACCTACAACACAAAGTGTTATAAAAGACAACCAGGAAAGGACATGCAATGGTCATGAAAGGAAAAGAGCCAGAGGAAGACTTCTAGTGCATCCTGATCATTATTTCTTTTTTTAAATTAAATTTAATTTTTTTGTAATATTTTAAATTTGAAACTGTTTTCTTTCCTCCCTCTCTATCCTGCCACTATTTGACACAGATTCATAAATATGCATACAATCATACTATGCATATTTCTATTTCTCAGTTCTTTCTCTAAAGATGGATAGCATCTTCATAAGTCTTTTGTAATTGATTTGAGTATTTATAATACATAGAATAAGATCATTCATAAGTCAATATATTGCTGTTACTCTGTACAATGTTCTCTTGGTTCTACACATTTCACTTCTCATTATTTCATTCAAATCTTTACATATTTTTCTAAAAGGTAGCCTGCTTATCATTTCTTACAGCACAATAGTATTCTATTACAATCATATACCACAGTTTGTTTAGATGTTCCCCATTTGATGAACATATTCTCCATTTCTATTTCTTTGCCACTACAAAGATATCTGTTATAAATATTTTATAAGATTTAGGTTCTTGTCCTTTTTCCCAGATCACCTTCTGAAACAAACTTTTTTTGTTGTTTTTTACTTTGCATGGAATATATAGCCCTTTAGGAATAGTTCCATGGATACTATATGAATTTATAGCCCTGTAGGCATGGCTCCAAATTGCTCTCCTGAATGATTGATTCAATTCACAATTCCACCAAAAGTGCATTTAGTATCTAAATTGTCCCATATTCCTTCCAACATCTGTCATTGTCCTTTTCTGTCACATTAGCCAGTCTGAAAGGTGTGGGTCAGTAGTTCAATCCCAAATTTCAGAGAAATTTGAATTTAAAATAATTTTTTTTGACTATAGTTTTGATCCATCTGAAAACTTGTTCATATCCTTTGACCATTTATCACAGAGGGTTGGCTCTTTTTTTTTATAAATTGAACCCAATTCTCTCTATATTTGAGAAATAAAGTCTTTTCCAGAAAAAAATTGCTGTATTCTTATGGTTATCATTATGTGTTTTTTTCCATTCTATCTCCTCAGTTTATTCTGCTCTTTCTTCTTTTACCCATACCAACCTCAAAAGTGTTTTATTTCTGACAACTAACTCCCCCAATCTATCCCTTTCTATCAGTCTCCCCTTCTCTGATATCCTTCTCTTCTGACTTTCATATAGAGTAAGATTCTATGTAGGGGCATAATATGTTATTTCCTGCTTTGAGTCAATTCCAATGAGGATAAAGTTCATGATCTTCCCATCCTCACCTTCCCTTCTTTCCCTCCAATGAAAAAGTTCTTTTCTACCTCTTTTATATGAGATAATTTAATCCATTCTACCTCTCCATTTCTACTTCTCCCAGTTCATTTCTCTTTCTCACTCCTCAATTTTATTTTTTTAGATATCATCCATCATATTCAACTCACACCCATGTCTACCATCTATATATATTCCTTCTAACTACCCTAAAAATGGAAAAAAAATTCTTAGCAGTAATAAGTATTATCTTCCCTAATAGGAATGTAAACATTATTTAATCCTTTATAGTTATTATTATTATTATCATTATTGCTTCTCTTGAGATTTGTATTTGAAAGCCAAATTTTCTGGTCTTTGAAAGTCTTCTATTTCATTAAATATCCATTCTCCCACAAAGCATTATAGTAAGTTTTGCTGGGTAAACAATTCTTGTATGTAATTCTAGTTCTTTTGATCTCTGGAATATGATATTTCAAGAATTGTCATCCTTTAATGGAAAAACTGATAAATCTTATGTTGTCTTGACAGTGGCTCCATGATACTTGTATTGTTTCTTTCTGGCTGCTAGCAATATTTTTTCCTTGATCTAGGAGCTCTGGTATTTGGCTATGACCTATAATCAAGTATGAGAAAATGCAACAGATTTCTACACCTAATGCCAGGGAAGGAATCCTTGTAATCTTCTCCTGATCAGTTTTCTGACCTCCTCATCATTTATGGCTTATAGCTCCAGAAACCTCTGCTGCTCACCCCCCAAGGCCTGCTGCTGGCTTACTGGAGCAAAAAAAACCTATCCTAAAGAGCTTCTAAGTTATCTTAGATTTAAAATTGCTTTATCCCCTTTTTTTTCTGGATTCTGCTGCTCCAAAATTCATCTTGAGGCATTATTTAAAGCTGTTTGGAAGGGAACTTGGGAGAATTTAAATGAGTCCCTGCCTTTTCTCTGCCATCCTGACTCTGCTTCCCATCAGCATAATATATTTTCAAAATATATATCTATTTTCAAAATAGATAATAATTTTCTATTTATGATCAAAAAAGTTGGAGAAGATTCATAAACTTGAATGCAGGGATCTTATCTATCTTTATATCTCTTTCAGTTCTTAGAACAATGATCTTAATAAATGTTCATTTCACGGAAGAATGAAGAAGTTATACTGAGAAAAAGAATCTTTTCTACTAAGTGCAAATGAAATTGTGTACTACTTCATCAATATTATATTTGTTCTCTGAGTCCATATGTTACTTTTATGGTTAGCTTTTTTATGCAACTTTCTACCACATTAGATTTTATTCTCCTAAAATCCTTCCTAGGCTCCCTGTTACTGTCAACATTTTTCTCTTAATCTTAACATCACTCGGAGAACAATGGAAAAGGCAAATGAAGGTCTGACTAGATTACCACAAATTACAGAGGCTTGCACAAGCAAAGTAAAGAAAGCCATTAAAGAAATGTTTGAGCAAAAAAGAGGGTCTGGTCACATGGCAAGATTGAGAAACAGACATAAAAAAGTCTATGTAGTCTGTCCCCATTATCAAGGTATCAAAGAGAAATCAAGAAAGACCCTCATGATTTTGGGTGGACACAGTAAAAAGAACTCCTGAGAAGTCTTGAACAATTTCAATTATTATTGGATGGGTAGAGAGATATATACCCAACAGAAAAATCATAAATCTATTTGAATAATATTAACAATCCAATCCTTATATTCTCCTTAGAACTCTTAGACCCTTTCATACTTTGGATTGGGCAACTACAATGAACCCAACATTCACAACAAACATTATTTCAAGATTATTCCCTACCACAAGTAGCATCAATATTAGAAAAAAAATGTGGTTATTTTCTTCTATTTCCTTCCTGACTTCCTGATATCATCTCTCTTAGCACACTCCTTCAAGACTCAACTCATATTCTACTGTCTGAAACAGACCTTTTCCTGCCCTCAGATCCTACTTCCCTTCAACCACACCCATACCCACTGTTAGTGTCTTCTTTCTAATATTACCTTTCATTACCACTGTATAATATAAGTTGTTATATCTCATTAGAATGTGAGCTCCTTGGAAAGGAATCTTCTCTTCTCTTTCTCTCTCACTCTTTCTCTCTCACAAACACACACACACACACACACACACACACACACACACACACACACACACTTTGACAACACTCAGTGGCAAATTGTAAGTACTTAGTAAATGCTTACCAACAATGACTTACTCATTAGTATACCCCACAGACCAACAGACCAACCCTCTCTGGACTATGCATGATCCAAAATAATCTTTTTACCCTCTCAAAACTTCTATTAACTCTGCATTCTATCCCTAGTGTTACAAAGGAAATCCTTTAATAAATCAATCTACTAAGGCATTAATACTTGATTACAACTTAATATTTATACTTTTCCTGGTGTTTTTTTGTTTAAAAGAGAAGACTTGGGGGCAGTTAGGTGGCGCAGTGGATAGAGCACTGGCCCTGGAGTTGGGAGGACCTGGGTTCAAATCTGGTCTCAGACACTTAATAATTGCCTAGCTGTGTGACCTTGGGCAAGTCACTTAACCCCATTGCCTTAAATAAATAAAATAAAATAAAAAAGAGAAGACTTGAAAAATGAATGAATATCTATTATTGAGTTACAAGTAGGGTGACAGGTGAAAGAGGAGGATATAGTTGGTCAACAGAGTATATTTCCCCAACTTTCCATGCTCCTACTTCCACCTACTCTTGAAATCAGATCTAACAGAGAGCTCTAACCATCTACCCCATTCTCAAACATAGTATCTGAGAGGAAGAATTTCTTTTTTTTTTTTTTTAGTTTTTTTGTAAGGCAATGGTGTTAAATGGCTTGCCCAAGGTCACACAGCTAGGTAATTATTAAGTGTCTGAGGTTGGATTTGAACTTAAGTACTCCTGACTCCAGGGCTGGTGCTCTGTCCACAGTGGGTGGCCACCTAGCCACCCCAAGGAAGGATTTCTAATACATTAATTACAAATTCAAATTTATCCTCCTTCCCCACTCCCAACAAATTCATGCCAGTCTTTCCACTTCAGTTAGTCATCAGGCACTAAACATTTGTTAGACTCCTATAAGCCAGATATTGGATTAAGTCTTGGGAATACACAGAAGGCAAAAATAGTTCCCATTCTCTCGGAGCTCAATCTAAAAGGGAAGAAAACATGAAAACGATATATGAACAAGATAAGTGGTGATAATCAACAAAGAGAAGACACTAGAATTAAGGGGGATAGGAAAAGGCTTCTTATAGAAGCTGAAACTTGAAGGCCAACAAGGAATCCAAGAACCAAAGATGAGGAGGTAGAAAATTCCAGGCTTGGGGAATAGCCAGTGAAATACTTTCCTCATACATATAAAGGAGATAATCCCTCTCATGTGGTGTATCATCAGAAACAAACTCAACCTCTAACCAAAGAGCACTATGTTATCATTTCCAAAGCAGTGCAGCAAATTCCTACTAAAAGACTAAATAACTTGACCCAGGTCCTTTTTATTTCTCCAAAGCCAAGATTGCTCTGGACTTGATTTAAGTGAGATACATTACCTGAGCTTAAACAGGCAGTCTGTGGGATGAGTGAGAACTAGGTAAGCTTTTGGAGAGGCAGGATTTACTGCAGATTCCTTTCCTTCTTTCATACAATCAAACCTTTCCAAGTGAATACTAGACTGACCTGTGTTGGGGGCTGCCATTTTGGTCAGGATAAATTTCTTTTCATTCAATTTAATCTCATTTCCTCTTTGCTGTGAAAAGGAAAAGCAAGATATGGAGAAGGGCCCTTCTCTGTCCTCCCAATTCGAGGGTGGCTGCCAACCAATTAATGCCTTCTGAATGTTATCTCACAGCTATGTTAATGTTATGTTAATAAATGCAATTAAGATAACATTCATGAGGTGTTAATTGGTTTGGCAGATGCACATGAATAAGAAGCACAGATATTTTGCTTTCCCTATTTATGGAGGCAGGAAGTGACACAAAGTTGGACAAAGGGAAACTTAATTTGCCTCCAGTCTCTTTGAAACAATTTATGCCTTTCCTATTAAGTAAAATTTGGAATTTTAAGAACATGCACATTTTGAGTGGTTTTTTAAAAAGATCTAATTACTGTAGAATGTTGCAGAAACAACAGAATTGTCTTTTGTCAGAGAAATAAACTACGTCATGTTTTTCCTCTAGAATTACAAGGCCTGCTTGTATGCATTCTTTTGTATGTGTGTCTATAGCATGTATGCAACAATAATAATAAAATTTACATAGCATTTTAAAGTTTGCAAATCACTTTATAAAGACCTTGTTTCATCCTTACAGCAATGCTAGGAGGTAGGTGTTATTTTTAATGCCCTTTTATAGATGATAAAACTGAGGTAGGCAGAGGTCAAGTGACTTACTCAGGATCCCACAGCTAGTTAATACCCAAGGGAGGATTTGAATTTAGGTACTCTTGATACTAGGTCTAGCTTTCTAATCATCTATTTCCAGATAAGGTTTGAATGAGGTGCAAACATGCACACAACTAAATGTAGCCCTGTCTTTACTTTAAGGAGGAAAAAATTCTATCTAATTTCAGAGATAGGCTAAAAAAGAAAAGTAAAAGCACCAAGGAACTTGTTTGCAATTTTTTAAAAAAGCCTCTGGGTGGATTATTTTAATTGGTTAATAATGACTCCTTAATTTATCCTTTTTATAAGTACAGATCTTCCTATATAAAATTTGCTTATCCCTTTGTAATGAGGAATCGTCTTTGCATATAGTACATTACAAATTGGGAGCTGACACTCAAAAGATTTACTAGATTAGTTAATTTTTTCCTGGGCTAGACACCTTTATAAAAACCTGCTGCCTGTGCATGCTCCTCAGACTTAGGTCTTGAAGATTTATGCACAAGGATATATCTAAACCAACAATCATACAGGTTTCAAAAGCTTAGAAAGTATGTGCCTGGATCCTATGATCTCTGGCTGCCAAAGATTATGCTATATTAAGCTAAAACAGGCACACCCAAGAGGAGAGTTCTGAAGATGCTGCCAAATTCAGAGGCAAGGAAAAAGTAAAAGCTATGGGTCATTAAAAACACTGACCAATTTCCAAAAGACTATCAGACTGCCTTCCTTCTTTTACTCACTGTCCATGCACAATGCTGATACATGGACTGATGTACCAACTCAATGAGTTGCTCATCTACTGAAAATCAGAGTCATCATGATTGTTGTTGTTATTTGTCCTTCATTTGAAAGAGGAACAGTGACATTATAGGGTGATATTTTGACTCATGCATGAATTGGATTTAAGTGATGCAAAGTTACAAAGTCAACAGCCACACTCTTTCTGAGTCATCAAAATTCAGTGGCAAGACAAAAGTTAAGGATGTATTGGATAATCTTGGGATCTGTGATATCTGACTAAGCTCTACATACTCTACAATCTGTTTCAACTATCTTCATGGCCTTTGTTTTCATCCACCCATTCCAGCAGGGTAAGTCTTCATTCGATTGGGGAAGACATCCCCTTAACTCAATAACAAGTTTGAGGTCTATCAGTTACCCTCAACTTAATATAGCCCATCTGCCAAGATAACTGCAACACATGCTATAGCTTTTTTGGAATCAAGCAGAAGAGTTATCAGCTAAGTTGCATAGTAATTAAATCATGGAGTTATGCTCTATAGAATTCAAATCTAAACTCAGAAACTTACAAGTCAAATCACTTGACCTCTAGTTACTTCATTTTCCTTAACTACAAAAGGGGATAATAATAGTACCTACCTCTAAGGGTGGCAGTGAGGATCAATTGAGATAACATTTGTCAAATGTTTAGCACAGTTGGTGTAGTGGGCATTTAATAAATTTTTGTTTCCTTTCTTTCTTCCCTGAACAACAGGCATTCTTCTTTAACAACTTGGCTTTTCCTGTATGGATAGTTAAATTGAACTATTTTGAATGAATATGAATAGCCTTTAGATTCTAATGTTTCTGAGCTTTGATGGAGTACATTTTGTATACTTTTCTTAAGTGCAACAAAATGAATTGGAAATGAGACAATTATGTAACAGAGTTGGTAGACACACAGAAAAGATTTTCCTTCTCTCATAAGTCCTTAAATCCTCCTTTATCATCAAGAGAGAGATTTCTAGAGCTGAAAGGAACCTTAAAAATTAGTTCAGCATTTTATAGATGAAGCTAAGGATCAGAAAAGTTGGGACTTGCCAAAAGGTTGCCCCAGCAAATTAGAACTGATTCTAAGACTATCTGACAGGTTTACCTGTCCATTACTACCTCTCCCTTTTTTTTGTGCAATGTCCTTGCCTCTTAAGTGTAGTGCTGTAAGACTGTGTTCTTACTTTCGACATGTGTGCATGTTGGTTATTTCTTAGGCAATAGAGATCTATTCTTTTCATCTGTTGTTAAGTTCTTAAATGAACTTTGTTGTGAAATGTTGTTTCTGTCTCTGTTTAATAGTTTCCATTAAGATGAAAAGTTTATGGCCAGAATATATATAGTGCTTCATTTTCCTGGCTCCATTATGATATGGAGGTGGTAGACATACACCTAGTCTCTGGATACTGACTCAGTGATTTGGAGATGCTTCCAGTAAGATTTGCTATATCAGTAACTTGTGGACAAGTTCTGACCTGGATGTCACTGGGGAGGATGGTTTTCAAATATTCCTTTATAACTCTTTCAGTAGTCTTTCAAGTCAAGTCAACAAGCATTTATTAAATGCCTGCAATGTGCCAAGTTTCTCAAATACTGGGTCATTCAAGAAGTCCAAGTATATAAAATTAGTGAATCATAATGTAAACCTTACTTCAAGGACTTTCAAGGCATGAAGAAACAGGATACCTTTCAGGGAACTTTCCTGTATCTATGGTCTCAAATATTTCCACCAAAGAAAACTAGGAAAATCTCTGCAAAGTACCATCCCAAATGCTGTAATGTTCTCTACATCTACAAGCACAGTATTCACAATGTTACAAATACTGTTTTTACTGAAAAGAAAAGAGAAACCATTGTGAATTAACCCCTATTAGTAACAAGATTTTCAGAATATAAATCTGAGAGAGTCACTCAGTCCCAATGATAACTTGTGTGTCTGACTTCATATAAATTATATTTGCATTCATTGTTTTCTTCCAGTGAGGTCTCTTACATTATTAAAATCTGTTCCCCAACTCTAAGAGTCACTGTGTTAAGCCTTGAGATGTAAAAGCAAAGGACAGCCTTTGCCCTCAAGAAGTTTACAATCCAGTGGGAGAAACCATATTCAAACAGAACATATACAAACAGAGGGAATGATATGAGAATCAAGGAAACCAAGAAAGGCTTCCTGTAGAAGTTGAGATTTTAGCTGGAACTTGACAGAAGTCAGGTAAGTCAGGAGGCCAGGATGGGAAGCAAAAGTGATCCAGTTGGGGTAGACAGAAAAAAAATAGCTAGAGTCTACAGTCTTGTATAAGGAGCAAATAACATCTTAGTATTATTTTGACAATATTTTGATCTCATAGATCCCCTAGAAAGATTTTTGGGACCCTCAGGAGTTCATGGACCACTCTTAAAGAATATCTGTTCTATATAATTCTTAATAAGTAGCCACATAGTCCCCCTCCAGTTAAAAGGAACTCACTATCTTCTGAGACAGTCCATTCCATTTATAGATAATTATAATCTTTAGGAGAAATAATAGCTTCTCTGTAATTTCCACCTATTGTTCCTGCTTCCACATTCTAGATCTAAAACAAGTCTCCTTCCATATGACAGTCCTTCAAAAAATTAAGTCAGGGGGTGGCTAGGTGGCACAGTGGATAGAGCACCGGCCCTGGAATCAAGAGGACCTGAGTTCAAATCCTGCCTCAGACACTTAATAATTACCTAACTGTGTGGCCTTGGGCAAGCCACTTAACCCCATTTGCCTTGCAAAAAAAAAAAAATTAAGTCAACTATATATTCTCTCTTAAGTTTTCTCTTATCTAGGCTATTTCCATTTGCTTCAATTGATCTTCCTAGAGCATGATTTCCAATTTCTTTTATAATGCTAGTCATCCTCCTCTGGATACCTAGCTACCAAAGCTATTCTTATACTGTCATTCTCAGAAAGGCAGACACCCGCCATGTGGTCTGAAGATGAAAGACATACTGCAAATGTCAACCTTTTGATTGAAACATTAGGCTTCTGATAATAGGGCAGCTAGAAGACTCAGTAGACAGAGCACTGGCCTTAGATTCCAGAGGACAGGAGTTCATTCAGCCTCTGACAGTTACTAGCTGTGTGAACTTGGGTTAATTAACCCTGATTGCCTTGCATCCAGGGCCATCTCCGGTCATCCTGATCCATATCTGGCAATTGGACCCAGATGGCTCCCAAGGTTGTGAAAGTGAGGTTGGTGATCTAGCACAGCACCCCCTCACTCAAATCCAATACATGTGTTTGTCATGGCATCACTTCCCTGATGTTGTGGTCTTCTTCAAAAATGAAGGACAAAAACTAGGCCTCTGATGGTGGTAAGAGTTATAAGGTATAAAGAACACTGATTTGAAGTCACATAATCTAGGTTTTTAATCCCAGTCATAATGCACAGTGTTGGTCTTGACAGCTCTTTTGGTTGCCATGTTTTGAGTCTTTCTGAAATTATATTCTTTTATTCTTATAGTCACATCTTCCTCATCCACTATTTGTGTAGTTGATTGTTTTTAACCCCTTTTAAATTTCATCTTAATATATTTTACTCATCATTCCTACCAGTTAAGATGTTTTGGAATTCATTTTTGACCCAAATGCAATCTGACATATTCATAATCCTCACACAATCTGCAGGTCTGAAAAATATGTTATCAGTATTGTGAGTTGGATAAACAATAAAGTCAGCGTAGCTAGCTTGGTCCATACTATTAGGGAAATCAGCAGAACTGAGAAGATGTGGGCTACATTGTGTCATCATTATTATCATGTAAAAGAGTGTTGAACATTATATTTAAGAAGGTAGGTAGGGGCGGCTAGGTGGCGTAGTGGATAAAGCACCGGCCTTGGAGTCAGGAGTACCTGGGTTCAAATCTGGTCTTAGACATTTAATAATTACCTGGCTGTGTGGCCTTGGGCAAGCCACTTAACCCCATTGCCTAGCAAAAAAAAAAAAAAAAAAGGTAGGTAGATGTGTTAGTTTTATCATTCGACAGTTGGGTTAATTAATTTAGTTGCCTTTTAGGGAGTTGGATAAAAGAGTCAGAGACAGCGATAGAAGTAGTAAGATTCAAGTAAGACCCAGAAAATTTGGGAAATGTTGGTTGCATTGTCTAGGACAAAAGAATCTACACTCTACTTTTTTTGAAAAAAAATGAATAGTACTTGTCTCTCTTCAGTCCTATAGTGCACCTCCAATTCTCTATGCTTTTTTTCAAAGATAATTGTTATTATCTTCATGTTTCTTTATAAGTTCTTTATAAATATTATCTCATTCAATCTTCACAACAACTTTGTGATGGGGCAGCTAGGTAGCACAGTAGATAATCAGGTCTGGAGTCAGGAAGACCTAAGTTCAAATCTAGCCTCACACCCTTGTATAACCCTGGGCAAGTCACTTAACACTATTTGCCACATTTTCTTCATCTATAAAATGAACAAGAGTAAATTTTGGGAATGTAGTCACAAAAAGTTGGATATGACTGAAAATGGCTAAACAACAACAAATATAATTATGGGCCAAAGTATACGATATATATATATATATATATATATATACCTTAGAAGTTAAGTAGGAATTCAATGGAAAGGAAGAATCAAAGCAGTTAGAAAAGCCTTTCTGGAGAATGTGAGATTTAAGCTAAGTGTTGAAGATGGGGTTAGATGTAGGTAGATGGAGAGGAGAAATTAGGATCTTATAGGTATATACTGTTCTTATCTTTCCTATGAGATTGATGATGTTGTTTAGATGTAGCCTATGTGGACATAAAAGTAGACTTCTATTACTAAATTTTTTCTCCTCTATGATTAGGCTTTGGAGAGGGGTTTCTTAAACAGTTAAACATCTAGATATTCCTGGAAGGCTGTGTCAATCTTTTTTTAAAAAAATATGTTTCTACGACTTGGAAAGCCTAAAGACTTCTGATCAATGCAATGTCCATCCAAGATTCCAGATGATGCATGCTACCCACTTACTGACGGGGAAGTGATAGATTTAAGAAGCAGAATGAGACATACATTTTGAGACATGGCCATTATGGAAATGTATTTTTGCTTGACTATGCAAATTTGTTAGAAAGGTTTGTTTTTTTTTAATTTGATAAAAGAGGCAGAAGAAAAAGAAAAGGTGAACAGGGTTGCCCCTCTTCTACCAAAAAATAAATAAATGAAAGAAAAACCATGAATTATTAAAGCATTTCAAAAAAATTCCTGGAGAACAGAAGGAAGGATAAAAGGAACCACAAACAAATAGAATAGCTTTGAAAGTTACATGCTGAATTTGCTATATAATTGAAAAAAGATGTCCAAAGTAGACTCACAGCTTCAGGTAGAATCACTTTGTCTGTGTTCTATTATGCATTTTTAATAGAAAGGGAAGGGAAGAGAAGGGAAAGGTAAGGATAAGAAAGAAAGAGAAGAGAAGGGAAAGCAAGGCAAGAAAGGGTAAGGGAAGGAAATACATAAATTATATTAAATTAATGGATAGATGAAACAAGACCTAGGCCATACTTACTGAAGAGCAAAATAGAAAGGAAAAAATTCATATTCCTATGCCTGGAAAAAATCCAAATTGATATTTGGTACTTGAATTAACATTGAGAAAAGTTAGTAGTATTGCCAAATTGAAGCATTTCCTGGATTTGTGTTTTTGTTATAATTTTTTCCCAACACATTTACTCATAGGGCATGCAAATAACTGCTAAATAATTATTAGACTTTATAAATGTCTTAGTTTTATATGGGTGAAATCTTCAGTAAGAAGTTAATGTACTCTTTAATCAATCTGTGAAGAATAAAATAACAACTTTCATTAAAACACTATGGACTGTTAATTTGAATTTTTCATCTAATGTCAGGCATAAGATATAGCACCCCACACTGTGCCTTGCACCTAGGAAGCAATCAGCAAATGTCTGCTGGGTGATCAAAGGAGATAATGTAGGTAAAGCATTTTGAATGAATGAATGAATGAATAAATGAATGAATGTTATCATAAGTTGATCACATATTTTATTTAGGTAGAAAATACATTATACTGCTCCTCTTGGCACTTATCAGTTCAGGCTTGGCAAGAATTGGGACTAAATAAGGTACATGATTGAACCCTCATCAATATGAGGAGAATGGAAAGAAGTACCCAAGATATTCATATGAAGTAAGCAGTTCCAGGAAATTAATATATACAATGACCACAAGTAAAGAAAAAGAATGCTAAAGCAAAACCAAGCCCAATATAATTATAATAACCAATCTCATGTCTCCCCAAGAGGTAATAAAATTAACTTTTTTTCTTTTATGAAGAAGTATCAAACTATGAGTACAAAACACTGAATACCCCATCCAATGAACCTGCTTTACTGTTGGTTGGTTTTACTTAACAGTTTTTCTTTATTACAAGAGAAGGTACCTGGGTGGGGAGGAAGAGAAGGCAGAGTAATGGGAAGGTATAGCTAGAAATAACTATGATTTAAAACAATGGTGTCAAACAAATACAAATTGGGACCAATAAATCATAAATAAGAATTAGTGTGGCCTACAAACTGACTTGGAAAACCATATATTAATAATATCTATGTTTTATTGGATTTTTTTTTTTTTGGTAAATATTTCCCAATTTCATTTTAATCTGGTTCAGGTTGCATTCAAAAATGTTGAGGGTCAAATGTAAAACATCAACACTTTTTTTTAAAGAAACTGAACAAATTAAGGTCAACAGCATAGCCCAAATGATCTAAAACCATGAGTCAAAATAAGTAGAAATTGATGGAAGATAGGAGGCAGGAAGTAATATCCAAAGCAGATACAAATTCAAAGTAAAAAATTATAACAAAGTCTGGTATTTGGGCTGAAAAAAGAAAGAAGCATAGCTAAGAGCTAAACAAAAAATTCTTATACTAGTCAGTCTCAAGGGATCACATAAATTTTAAGTTGAAGGTCTATAAGGCAAAGCCCTACCCTTCAACCTCAATCAAATTTCAGCACCTTTCCCATGTTAATTTCTGCAGAAATTTTAATGAATGTATTTTCTTAAAAATATGTCTAAAATATCTTGCCTTATTAAGATCACATTTTATCATTTTTGAAATCTATTCTCTAGGTACTGAAATGTATAGGATTTGTTATAGTTGGGGTTCTCTCTGAAGAGTTGGCATGCATAGTCAGTGAGGTACCTTCTAGCTCTCAAATTCTGTGATTCTGCATGTGTTTTGGAAATGAAGCCATTAATGTAAAAATACTTAAACGTAAGCAGTGAATGAGACTTCAAATCTACATAGCAACTATGTAAAAATTCAAGCTTTTTAATCTGAATTCTAAAATACTCTATGTTGTAACATGGTAATCATCGTTTTCATTATTGTTCAAAATTATGCATTGGATATGTTAAAATAACTAAAAATCTGTGTCTGTTATGCTTTCATAAGACCATTTTGTTTCCCAAAAGAAAATATATACAAAAACTTAAAGACAGAAAACTGATAGTCAGGGATGTACAAGATAGGATGTACAGCTCCTATTGACTTAAGGAGCTAATTATAAAATTTTCAGTGGGAGCATTTATACTTCAGGTATCAATAGACACATAAATCAGGGTTGTGTTTTTCATTTTTTTATTTTGGGGTGGCAGGGCAATGGGGTTAAGTGACTTGCCCAAGGTCACACAACTAGGCAATTATTAAGTACCTGAGGCCAGATTTGAACACATGTACTCCTGACTCCAGGACCAGTGTTCTATCCACCTAGCCACCCCAAGGTTGTTGGGTTTTTTTGTTGTTATTGTTTTGCTGATTGTTTAGACTCTAGATTGAAAAAGTGGAGAAATTGTTAATACATGAAAAAAAACTTTAAAAATGTGTTGTACGGTTTTTACCCAGAGAGTCAGTTGTTAAACATTTATAGTACAATACTGCCTATGATTTTCATACAAAATAGTGATTATTTTCCTATGACTTCAAAATTCAACAACCAAATTTTTAAAAGTTCAACCTGTAGGATAAAATACTTCTGAAGTTTAAATACTATAGACCTTGAAGTTTCCAACTAGAGATTTTCCCTAGCCATAATCTGTAGATTCTATCAATTCATACTTATTTTGTGTGCTCAAAAAATTTAGGTAGAGTCCTTGTGTTAGTTCTTTGTAATATGGTACTCAGGGTTTTTTTTAAATTTAATTTATATATTCTTCTGAGAAAAACTATTATACTAAAATCATCTTCATATATACAATCTTCAAGACCAATTCCTTTGAATTTTATAGAAGTTATATGTTCTTTCGGTCATTGTCTTTTAAGTCTTTTTTTTTTTTTTTTGGCAAGGCAATGGGCTTAAGTGACTTGCCAAGATCACACAGCTAGGTTACTATTAAGTATCTGAAGTCATATTTGAACTCAGGTCCTCCTGACTCCAGGGTCAGTGCTTTATCCACTGTAACACCTAACTGCCCCTGAATTCTTTGTTACCAAGTTTTCTTCTGCTTGTACATTTTCTAATTCCAAATCTTTCCTTCTGTTACTCAGATCTCTTACCTTTTGGAAAAATTCTTCACTGTGGCATCTATATTACTGTTTAATCTTAATTAATTTTGCTCTGAAAGCACTGACTTATGATCTCATTTCTATCAATATCTTTTTTAAGAGTTAATTTTTTTCTTTTGAACCAATCTGGGCTTCCTTATTATTTCATGATATTGGAATGTTTTATCAAATTATTTTTTCATTGTTTATTTCTTATCATTTTCCTTCATAGTACAACACATTCAATGCATTATTATTTAATTTTTAAATATTTGCTTATTCTTTCTTTTGTTCTATGAGTCTCACTCTGTGAGCTAGACTTAACATCTAGCATTTCTTTCTCTGGGACTTTTTGTTCTTTGATTTTTTTTTTCTTATATTCTCAATGAACTGTCTCTGTTCTCTCTCTCTCTCTCTCTCTCTCTCTCTCTCTCTCTCTCTCTCTCTCTCTCCTTTCTTTCCTGCTTTTGCTCATCTTCCTTTTACTACTATGACATTGACTTATTCTCCTGCACAATTTGTTCTCAGCCATCTCAAATTTGGGGTCAAGGACCAGTTGGCTCCCTTTCCATACTAAGCATCAAAAGGAAAGGACTGACCCTAGTTCAGTTTCAATTTCTCTCTCTCAGGGCACATTCCCCCTTCTCCTCTGTAGCACCTCTTTCCCACCATCTCCCTTCAAAATTATACTCCCCCTCCTTTATATGACTGGGAAAAATCAATGCCAGTGTCTGCTATCTCTTTTAGCTTTGGGGTAAGGGAGAGAATAGTGTGATTGATGGAGAGAGAGTTCATACTGAATTACTGAATAGCAGTGGGATGAATTGGGAGGGGAGATAGCCAATTAGAATTTAAAATATTTATGTTCTCAGATGTAATTTCATGGAGTTCTTTATATAGTATATATTTCTTCAGTTTAGAGTCTAGACAATGAACAAAACAACAATAATACTTTATATAGTATATTCTTTATTTTTATCAAATGGACTCGATTTAAGTTGCTATAGATTTATCACATATTTCCTTCTTTGGGATCTTTTTGTGTTGGAGAGGTTTTTAGAAAACAGCTACTCCAACTACAATTTGTCCTTCATTTTCAGAGAGGACCAATAACATCATGGGGGAAATCTTGACAATGATGACAACTCCAACTATTCCACCATCTTGTCAATTATATCACCTAAATTCAAATTTATAAGGTCACTTCTGAGAGTTTTTATAGGATAACATTTGGTCATAATACCAAGAACTCTGGTTAGGTTTGCCATTGTCTTCATTCTTTGGGTCTATCTACTTCTACAATCTGTGATTTCTTTTTTTGTTAAGAGTTTACTTTTCTGAAATAGAAATAAATTAATATGTCAGACAATTGTTGCTCAGTCATGTACACTTCACTAAATTTCATGAATAAATCCAATTTCTTATTCTGATTGTCTGACCCTGGGTATACTTAGATTTTTCTCCCAAGTCCTTTCTCGTACCATGCTGAGGCTATTAGAGGTTCATAACTACTCCATTCAGATAGAGCATCTGTGAGGGTTTGTCATCACTGTCCACAGACACAAGAATAGATTTGTACAGAGAAATATGTAGATCAGTATATATTCAAACTCACTGGCTTGACAAACAGGGTAGGGGTCTTTCCCCTTCTGTTAAGTGTCTTAATCCTCATTCCCTCTTTGTTTCCTTTTTTTCCAGTTAAACTTTTGGAGGAAACTTACACCCTTTTTTTAAATTGTTTTTTGAATTTTACAATTTTTCCTCCAATCTTGCTTCCCTCCCCCCCACCCCCCACAGAAGGCAGTCTGATAGTCTTTACATTGTTTCTAAGAGAAAATTCCCTTCCCCTGTGACTATTACCTTATTCCCTCAGTCCTACCACCTCCACCTGCTCCCCACGAATCTCCAATCTTTGGACATCTCACCTCATTCCTATTGTTAGTAAACTGCCCTTCATAGCATACCTCTCCCTTTCACATTCTTTCCATCTTGCAGTCATGGAAACCTGGCTCCCTACAGAATATGCTGTACCCATAGACATACTCTACAATACTGGGTGAACCTTCTATCATGACACTTGATATACTGGACCAGGAGGAAGAGTAGGTCTGCATCTTAATTATCACTGCAACTTACAAACCTTCCTTTTTCACTATTATTCAGTAACTGGCATTCTTTTGAGGTTTACTCTGTCCATCAATATAATGATATTGAGAACTGAATTGCTATTATCTACCTCCCCCAGGTTATTAGTAGTTCTTTTCCAAGGAGTCCAGTATATGATTAACAATTTTCTTTTCTACCCCAGACCATGCTTCTATTTCTGAGAATTTCAATACACATTCCCTCAAATACCTTGGCCAATTCATCAACCACCCCAGCTCTCATGATTTGAATTTTCATTCTACCTTAGGGAGCATCAAACCCTTGATCTCACTCCCAGATTCATTTATTTGAAAAGGGAAATCAGTCCATTTTTTTTCTCAATTCTTGCAACCATTGAATGGGTGTTGCTTCAGACAAACTGATACCTAAGAAAGACCTTAGCTTTAAAAGGCCAAGGTCTCCCACTGCATCTCGGCTATCTCCAGTTGTCCTGACCTATGTCTTGCCACTGGACTCAGATGACTGGGGGAGATAAAAGAAAACTGATGACTTTTCACAACTCTGTCTCATTTAATCCAACTCACTTGCAAATCAAGATATCACCTTCATGAGGTCATTGGTTCTCTTTGAGAACAAAAGATGAACAACAAATAGCAACTCACTCTCACTCTCAATAAAAATAAGATTTAAAAAATTCTATTCATACTTCAAGGTTCAGATCAAGGCTTTCTTCATAAAAACTCTCCTGATCTCTACCCACTGTCCCCTACAATTTAGAAGTAATTCTGTCTTCCTTTGAATATCTATGGCATATATAAACTCTGCTTATCTCTTGCTTATGTCACTTAGCACTTGTTGACTTTTATTGTAGATATTTTTGTACATATTTTATGATTCTTGCTAAATAATATAGTCTTTGAGAATAGATTGTGTGTGTGTGTGTGTGTGTGTGTGTGTGCCTGTGTGGGTGTGGGTGTGGGTGTGTTTTTATCTGTTTGCTGGTCAGTGACAAACAGAGTATCTTTTAAATAGCAAGCCCTTGGAAAGCATTTGTTATAAAGCTCATGCTTTGAAGCTAGCCTTCCAGCCTATATCTGCACTGAGAGGTTGCTTCTCCAAAAGGTGACCACTATGATTTCCCTCAGGGTTCTGGGAGAGAAAGGAGGCTTCTATGGATGGTGCAGTAGATAGAGCATAGGTCTTGGAGTCAGGATAATAGTTCAAATTCAGTCTTAGACATTTGACACTTACTGGTTATATAACCTTGGACAAGTCACTTAACCAGATTGCCTCACATCAGGGCTATCTCCAGCTGTCCTGATTCTTATCTGTTCACTGGATTCAGATGGCTCCGGAGGAGAAAGTGAGGCTAGTGACTTAGTACAGCACCCCCTCACTCAAATCCAATTCATATACATGTCATGGAATCACCTCTTTGATGTCATGGTCTTCATCAATAATGAAGGACAAACATCATCATCTTCATCAACTGATATCAATTAGACAGATTTAGAAAATAGTATTTACTAAAGTAGCATCATAGTGCAATTGGTGTAAAATATCTTCCCCTCCTAAGACTAGTTTGATCTCCAGTGAAATGCAG
The DNA here is from genome assembly GCF_037893015.1 of Macrotis lagotis. NCBI lineage: Eukaryota > Metazoa > Chordata > Mammalia > Peramelemorphia > Peramelidae > Macrotis > Macrotis lagotis. The sequence continues at coordinate 33,280,211 of NC_133665.1, forward strand.
ATACTGCTAGGATTAAGATACCACTCCTCTGACTCTGAAGTCCACAAGCTTCTACTCTGGTCAAGATAAAGAGAGGAGAGGAAATCAGGACCAAGGCCAAAGGTTTCCCTACATCCATCTCCACCTCTCATGTGTTTCTTTCTCAGGGGTTTGACTAGAAGAGCACTCCTCTATGCTGGCAGACTTTCAAAGTCCCAGTTCTGAACTATTTTTTCAGATTTTATACAAGCTCCAGAGGAAGTGACTAGGTCCTTCAATCCATCTGAACCTTTGAGTGATTGGTTGATTTATTGGCTCATTTAAGGTATCCAATTTTTTTTCAATATCTAATAAATGATGGAGATTATCCTCATCTGATGAAGGTATCAGAGTATATAGCATCTTGTCCCTTTCTTTACATGGGATCATTGAATGATTGACTTTTACCCCTAGAGCTTAACAAATTAATGAAACAAATGCTTCTAAAGTCCTTGAAAATAATCCCCCCAAGTATGCCATAAACCAGCCCAGTCCAAGCCATAATTGGTCTAGATTCTGTATAAATAAATCCCAATAATAAAGGTGCCTGAAATTGGTAGAACTCATCAGATGTAGTAGCAAGTATCAGTTCAGTAGACATTTTCCCCAAAGGCAGAGAGATGGAATCAGAGGAAAGATCACTAGGTCTACTCATGCTTGCTCTCCTCCCTTTGGAAATAAAAATCCCTTAGCAAATGGCTAAGATTTCTCTATGTTCTCAAGAGTTTGAAGAGGAAAGGGACCAATAGTCTTCTAGGGACCTCCTTTGGGCTTTTGTCTGCTATGAGTTGGGTGCTAGATAACTCACATTTTTCAAGCCTGTAATTTAAATGAGAAAGTGCTATTATGCCATTCACAGTAGTGGAAATTGCATAGAATTGAAGTTCTACCAGTCAAATAACTAGTGGAATTGCCTGCGGTTTTTTCCTACTTCCATATCATAAATCACTAGAAAGGGGTAAGAAATAATAATACTTTATACTCATAGAATTACTTCCTACATAAGATCACCTTAGTATCTTGCAAAAAATTTACCTTTTGACTACTTATCTCCCCTCTACAGAGAGGCTACAAGGATACACCATTGCGCAAACTGTTAGACCAGAAATTGTATCCCTAGTTTTTTCATTAAATTATTTTTCTTCATTTCAAGAGAGGGATCAATTCCTGTAGGATACTCCCAAAATAACTAGCACAAGAACCAAAGATATCAATAAAACAAATTTATTTAAAAGAAAAAAAATTTGAAAAAAGTAGGAGGGAGGACCAGAACTATAGAATAAAATGCCTTGGTCAACACTGGAAAATTACTGTGTTATCAGAAAACCACCTCAGCATTTTGCTTTAGTTTTGTCATAAGACCAGTGGAGACATCCCCAGTACAAGTTGCATGAAGATCAAGTAACTAAATATTAAGGTACCTTACTAATACTAAAGTAACTAAGGCATTAGTAACTAGTACCCTATAACTGTGTATGTAGCATCATCACTACCTTTCACCATGTCATAGTCAACACCTGACACATTATAGCTATCAGACTGAGAGGAGGCAACAGAAATCCATCTCCCTTTCCCAAATACTTTGTTAATAAAGGAATGCACCCCAAAAGGGGTAAAGGAATGGAATGGGACCCTCTTAATTCAATGATGTGGTTCCCCATGAAGATATGTGGCCTGAATATTTTTAGGACTTCTTTTTCATATAATGGGGTCAGATTTTACTCACCCACAAACCTAGATGCATAAGTCACTTCTTCTTGGCAGAGCTTTCAAAGTGAATAGACATTGCCTCATTCTTGTTGGAGGAGGAAAGGAAAAGTAAATAACACTTGAAGCCTATGATCTAGTTGGACCAGAAGTAGTAGGTAGAGTTCTCTGTATTTGTACTCTTTGACTTGCTTCCTCTCTCTCTCCCCCTTGACTGTGGTTTGCTGAGAGAGTCATTGCCTAGAATCTCCTCTCATACTTCTATTGCTCTCTTCAAGTTGTGTATGAAATTGGCAGCCCTCAGTTGAGCTTCAGGACTCCCCTTTCTTCTCAGTGCCTTCCCTTCTGGCTCTGAAGAGTGGTAGACCTTTGGCTGGGTTTTGAGACTCCATCACTCTGGGCTATGATTACTGTCCTGGATCTATTCTGACTTGAATCTGAGTCAAGTAGCAGCCTTAACTTTTAAAGCCCTTCACAATCCAGCCCCAATCTATCTTTTCTGCCTCATTGTATAACATTCTCTTTCTCATACTTTGTGATCCAACCAAACTGGTCTTATCCCTTTTTTCTCACCCCATGCCTTTGCATTGGTAATCATCCATGTTTGGAGTCCACTCCTTCCTCACCTCTGCCACATTGAAATCCTTCCTTCCTTCCTTCCAAACACAGCTCGAGGATCACCTATATAAAGTCTTTCCCACTTCCCTCTCTATCTCACTAGTGCTCACACTTTCATACTACTTTGTATTTAGCTACTTTTACTGTATTTATATTCATTTCTTTACATAGAAATAAATGCAAATATATAAAAAGTAGGTATGCATTCTATATTTACTTATATGTATATCATATTCTCTTCCTTATTAGAGTGAAAGCTTAATGCATATTATATATAATTATTTAATATGATTATGTGATTATATGTATCATATGCATAATATATAATTGTGTTATATGATATCTAACACATTGTATAATTATATGTAGTTATGTGATTATATAATATGTAAAATATATATGATATATTTTATGTATATACTTATATATGTCCTTATTCTCTTATTAAAGTATAAGCTCCTTGTAAGTAGGATTTATTTAATTTATTATTTTTATCTCTTTAATCTGGACACTTATAATGCTTGTAGATTAAATAATTTTTTTCTCCACCAAGAAAAAGAAATCTATGGATATTCAGACTATGCTGGATTTAAAATCTATCATTGTAATCTATTTTAATCTTCTTTACAGAAGTACATGTCTGACTTATATGCATTTAGAGTCCTTGAAAGCTTTTTTGATATGTGATGTTTTAAGTCAGGAATTACTCATGTGCCATGCTACCTATTATAAATTCCCTCTCCAGAGAAAAATTTTGCAATATATATTTAAAAGGTGGGGAGGGTGGGAAAAATTCAGTTTTATAGATATGGTATAGTTGGGATTTTTAATGATCCCAGGAGATTTGAGGGGGTATAGATTTAGGTACAGAAGATCCAAAAGATGATAAAAGTTAGAGATTTCACTTTTTTTGAGCAAACATGGTAATAGAGCATTCCATTTAGGCTAGCAGGGTAGAGATTATTATCCCCATTTTACAGATGAAGAATCTGAGGTCAAGAGATTAGGTGTTTTATCAAGAGTCTCACAGGTAAAAAGTGGCAATATAATAACAAGAACTCACTTTTCATAATTCCCTTTCCAATGTTTTCCCCTCTACATTATATTGTTCATTGACCTGACAGTGACAAAGATAAAGTGAATTCAGAACACATTACTCACGTTGCATAAAGAACAAATTGAAAGAATATTTCATTCAATTCTTTCTGCTTTTTCCTTTGTCTAACTACTGAACACAAAATAAATAATTCAAATGTTTTTCATAGCGAAGGAGACTTTAGTCTTTTGCCATGAGGGCAAACCCCCAACTTTGCCTCACTCTCCTCATTCTAATATTTTGTTGTTTGTGATTTTTTTTTTAGGTTTTTGCAAGGCAAACAGGGTTAAGTGGCTTGCCCAAGGCCACACAAGTGTCTGAGGCCGGATTTGAACTCAGGTACTCCTGACTCCAGGGCCGGTGCTCTATCCACTGCCCCACCTAGCTGCCCCTGTTGTTTGTGATCTTTAACCACAAAACAATTTCTCATTTGATCTTCATAATAACTCCATGAGGTAGAGTCTATTATCATTCCCATTTTACAGACAAGGAAACTGAGGCAGAAGTGATTAACTCTCTTCCTCAGGGTCAAACAGACAATAAGTGTCTGAGGCCAGATTTAAACTTAGGTCTTCCTGACTCCAAACCCTCTACTATGCCACCTAGCTGCCCCACCTGTTTTTCCAAGTGCTGTTTATTCCTTCAAACAGCAAATGCTACAAAATCAGGGCTTGATTTATTGTTTCATTGGTTGTATAAACTTAAGAAAATGATGGAGAAATTGTTAATAATGCAGTTTCAACTGAAAGAGGTGTTGTGAGTATATTTTTGTTTCAGAGAGTCAATTGTTAAACATTGATCACTACAACCAGCTAACAACAGAAAGGGAATATGCCAATTCCAAGGTATGCTGGTTACAGGTAGTTTCATTCAAACAATTAGTATAACTTCCCTAGGAGATGACTGCAGTTATATCAGCAGTATCAGCAGAAAGGCAAAGTTTCAGAAGGACTAATAGAGCACCAGCAACAGAACAATAAGGAAGTTTCTGGAACATGCCAATGAATTGCAGGGGAGAGTAGACCAAGGAACAAAAAAAGCACAGAGACAAGGTATGAATGAACAAATATAGACCTTCTCTTCACTAATGTTGAATCTTGAGGATAGTTCACATTCTGAAGGAAGGTGGAACTTATCAGAAGGGAAGTCATCTGGATTCTCTATAAACCTCAGGTTCTTTCCCCACTTGGCAGGTCTCCATCACTAGTATGGCACTATAAGTCTGAAGGAACTGTGAAACTTTCTGGGGGCTCACCAGAAAGGAGGAAAGTTCTTTTGATTGTTTATAGGCTTGCACATGAATCCTTTGATTATCCTTTGTTGGTTATAATATATGCCCTATGTTCCATCCCTTGCTAGCTAGCAAGGAGACTAAAGGTATTTAGACGTAAGATAGAAATAAGCTGATCAGATGTTCCCAGAGGATCCCTAGTTGGGGAAAGAAGCCAGAGAGCATAATGTTATTCTGAATAGATTGATTATATGTTCTCACTCACTCATACATTATTGGAAAACTTGGAAATAATATATCTACAATTCTGTTAAAAACACCCTATTCAATATTACTACTGGAGACATCTCCCAAAATAGCAATATCTCATCCCAAATATTAACACCAACTATAATAACAAGAACTCTAAAAGATTTTTGAATAGACATATAATATTTTAAATGTGATCCCAAAAGTAATGTCAGGAAAATTGCTTCAACCATATATGCTAAGGTATCTCATACTTTGTTAAATGCATTTCCAGACATTATCTCCCTTCCTTTTTCCTACCTGTCCTTTTCTCCCTTCTTTCTCTCCCTCCCTTCCTTCCTCCTTTCTTTCCTTCCATACTTAGGTAAATATGAATTTTTCTTTCTGCCTTTTATTTGCAAATAAACTCCTCTCCTCTCTTCTCTTTCATTCTCTTCTCCTGTCTTTTATAATCTCAAAGATGAGTGAAGCCTAATCTCAAAGCCTACCTGAAATGTGTTTCCTAAAATCTACCAAATACCTTCTCTCCATCATTGTCATGCTTCCAATAAATAAATGAGATTGGGAAGAAGAAAGGAATCAGAAATAAAATAGAATTGAAAATTGAATGTTCTGTATTTGTCATCCTGCTTCCTTTAGTGTGTCTCTTGTCTCTCTATCTGCTGAAAATCTCAAAGGCAAATATGGCGTACTATAACCTCTAGGTCTTTTAGGAATCTCCCCAGATTCATCATACCCTTCCTTACCCTGGAAGAAGAGGGCGGGAACCTCATATAAGATTCAGGGATTAGGAATGAGATCACCAGATTTGAGGGAAAAGGGTCAGGATGGGAGTACAGATGGACTAAGGAGAAACAAGAAATTGTTAGGGCCATTGTGATGGAAAGCAACCTGGGTGGACAGGGTCATCATCCATGGCAGGCTGAGGGGAGTGGTAACAGAGAATTGGAAGGAGATCTAAGATTCTCCCTATGAAATTAAGGAATGTCTTCTTTCCTCCACCCCTCTTTCCTTTGTTTGGTGATACTTTAAAAAATATCAAAACAATTTTTTGAAAAATAGATTTAACTCATTTTCCTAGTCCAGATGTCAATAATACTGTCTAAGTCTGAGTCTCTTTTTTTTTTTTTATAAATAAATTTGTTTCTATTGGTCCAATTGATAAGTGTTTAGCAATCACTATGTGCTGGGTCCTCTGCCAGGTCATGAGTATATAAAGAAAAGCAAAACTATGGTCCCTGACCTCAAAAACTTAAAATTCCAATGGAGGAGAAAACATGCAAAATAAAACTGTACTTGCAAGATATGCAGTGCAAATATGCTACAGAATTTTTTTTTATGAAAAACTGTGATTTCTTCTTTAGGAATTTTTGTGGAAAAGGAAAGATATGTTTAATGCAAGTATTCAATTAGTCAATAGATTGGTAGTGCTTATTGCTGAATCAGGAGTCATCTATCCAGATTATACTTTACTTCCCTGGCTGCTAGGCTGGCACAGGTTAGTGAGGAAGATGGGTAAACTATCCATGTTCAAGTGACAAAAGATAGAACCTTCATCTTTCTGGAGCATATGTATTCATTTGTGTATGTATGTATGTGTTCCTGGGGCTAAAGACAAGATAGCCTCTCTAGCTACAGAGCTCACTGATAACACAGAAAACATCTGTTTTGGAGGTCCTACCAGCACAGACATGGTCTATCCATTAACAAGATAGCATGATAAGAGGGAGAAAGCCAGTAGAAATCCCAGTTTACAATCAGAGTGTGCAAGGGGTCAGCCCTGATGGTTTTTGTATTTCCACCTAGGATAGGACCCTGGGTGCTATCCATCTACAAGTTAGTTTTCTGAATGATCATGCAACTCTCCCAAGCAGGAATAAAAATTAAACTTAGGGCTTACTTAGATTTTCTCTAGACTAACAGTTTTCAAAGGATGGTGTGGGAATCTCTAGGAGTCAGGACATCCTTTCAAAGGATTTCAAGAGATCAAAATTATTTTCATAATAATATGAAGATATTTTAATTTCTAAGATGGTAAATGTCATGGATACAACCCATTTAAAACTAAAACTCTTGGGGAGGTGAGGTCCTATGTAATTTTTTTTTTTTTTTTACTTTTTGCAAGGCAATGGGGTTAAGTGGCTTGCCCAAGCCCCTTAACCACAGCTAGGTTATTATTAAGTGTCTGAGGCCAGATTTGAACTCAGGTACTCCTGACTCCAGGGCTGGTGCTCTATCCAGTGCTCTATCCACTGCGCCACCTAGCTGCCCCTCTATGTAATTTTCTAGAGGGTAAAGGGGACATGAAACCAAATAAGTATGAGAATACTTCTCTAGATCACAAACTATTTAGAGCCATGATGCCTCTTAGTATATGAGTGCTAGTTCCAAAGGCTTTAACCTCTAAGGAACAGAGAAGTAGAGGGACTAGAGGAGAAAACTTCACTTCCATGCTAGAAGCACCCAAAGAATCTTTCTTTGACATTCCTTAACTTGAAATTATTATTGTGGAAAATGTCTCTATTGTCCTTTCCTGCTCACAAGAGGTATTAATCAGATTAGAAATGAAATTATAATAAATTTTCCTCCTAATTTTTGCTTTGAAACAATCTAGAATCATAGAATTTTAGAGATGGAAGGGATCTTGGAGGTCATCTAGTTCAGTCCCCTAATTTTACAGCTTACAGGTATTAAAAATAAATGTGGAAAAAAATTTGACTAGTATAAATAGGAGTCACAAAGTTGTCTATTTCCAAAGTCAATTCTTTATTTAAGTATGGGCTTCTGCCTTTATCAGGGACATTTGCACATGAAAATATGTTTGCTAAACTTAGTTCCCTAGATATGAAATGTAAGCCAGGAGGAACACAAACATGATTATACAAATGTAAATATGCTTTCGTATACAAAAGGGCCTAATGAAAGCAAAGCACTTACCAAAAAAAAAAAAGCTTTTGGAATAAAGGCTAAATAAAAGTGAATTGACTGACTATCCCAAAGAATGATTATTAGCTAGAATTAGTCTTTAATATATTTATAAAACACAATCGTGAAAATAACAAAAGATTATTCTCAGACATATATCCTGGGTTATTATTTTTATTCAGACTGCTAGTCAGCTGTACTATATTTTGAACTTTTATGCTTTGCACCTGCTCTGGGACATTCAAATAAAATCTGGCATTCTCTGGCTTCTGAAGAATGAATATACACATACACATTGTATGTGTCATAGCTATAACTGTATGTTGACTCAAAGGCAAAGTTTGTTTATTGGATAATATTGAGATTATCTAGATAATCTTGAGATTAGCCAGATAACCTCAAAGTTAACTTCAAGTGTCAGATAATATTAGGATGAAGCTGGCAATTTCAAGAAGTTTTTGTTCTTTTTTTTCCTTTCTTCTTTTTTAAGAATAAGAATAAAAATCATTTGTTTTTCCATCACTCCTACCACAAGTAATATGTCTCCACCAAAGCATCTCAAAATAACAACTATCAGACTGATTTAAGGATCATCTAATTCAATCTCTTTATGCAATGTATCCTACCAACAGCATAATAGATCTTTATTGTAATATGTATATGTGTATGTATATGTGTCCATATATAGATGAATACACAAGTATCAGTCAATCAACAAGTATTTATTAAGCACTCACTATATATCAGACACTATGCTAACCATGACCAGATTTTTAAGCAGAGAGAATAACCCTTTCAGTCTTTATAGGAGAAAGAAAAGGAGAGGAGTAGAAAGAGGTGGTGAAAGAGAAAGAGAGAATGGAGGGAGAGAGTTTATTTTAAAATACTTCTGATTAGTTAGCAGACAATTTAAAATAAATTAAAATACATTGGTTCAATCTGAAAATTAGTAAGACTCTATTTATAAAATAATTTTTTGTTTTTTTCTTTAGAAATATTTTATTAATTTTGAGTTTTACAATTTTTCTCCCATTCTTGCTTCCCTTCCCTGACCCCCCACAGAAGACATTCTGTTAGTCTTTACATTGTTTCCATGGTATACATTGATCTCTCTCTCATCACATTAAATTACATAATAAGATAATGGATTGTTTTCTAAATTGAAGGTAAGAGTCTTTGGTCTTTGTTCAAACTCCACAGTTGTTTCTCTGGATACAGATGGTATTCTCCATAGCAGATAGCCCAAAATTGTCCCTCATTGTTGCACTGAAGGAATGAGTAAGTCCATTAAGATTGGTTATCACCTCCATGTTGCTGTTAGGATATACAGTATTTTTCTGGTTCTGCTCATCTCACTTAGCATCAATTCATGCAAATCCTTCCAGGCTTCCCTGAATTCTCATCCTTCCTGCTTTCTAATAGAACAATAGTGTTCCATGACATACATGTACCACAATTTCTTAAGTCATTCCCCAATTAAAGGACAAATTACTTAATTTCCAATTCTTTGCTACCACAAACAGGACTGCTATGAATACTTTTGTACAAGTGATGTTTTTACCCTTTTTCATGATCTCTTCAGGGCATAGACCCAGTACTGGTATTGATGGGTCAAAGGGTATGCACCTTTTTGTTGCCCTTTGGGAATAATTCCAAATTGCTCTCTAGAAAGGTTGGATGAGTTCACAGCTCCACTAACAATGCATTAATGTCCCAAATTTCCCATATCCCTTCCAACATTGATCATTGTCCTTTCTGGTCATATTGACCAGTCTGAGAGGTGTGAGGTGGTATCTCAGAGATGCTTTAATTTGCATTTCTCTAATAAGTAATGATTTAGAGCAATTTTTTGTATGACTATGGCTTTCTTTGATCTCCTCATCTATAAATTTCCTTTGCATATCCTTCGACCATTTGTCAATTGGGGAATGACTTGTTGTGTTAGCTTGGCCTATCCATGAGCAGTTGATGTTTGCCCAGTTATTTAAGGCTGATTTTATTTGGTGAGAAGTGTTTTGTAATTATTTTCAAAAAGTTTTTGAGTCTGCCTTGGCAGATAGACTCCTAGGTATTTTATATTGTCTGAAGTTACTTTGAATGGAGTTTCTCTTTCTAGCTCTTTCTGCTGTATCTTCCTAGTCATGTATAGAAATGTCACAGATTTAAGAGGGTTTATGTTATATCATGAGACTGCTAAAGTTGCTAATTATTTCTAGTAGTTTTTTAGGTGATTTTTGGGGGATTCTCTAGGTATACCATCATGTCATCTGCAAAGAGTAAGAGTTTTGTCTCTTCCTTCCCAATTCTAATTCCTTCAATTTCTTTTTCTTCTCTTATTGCTGAGGCTAACATTTTTAATATGATATTGAATAGTAGTGGTGATAATGGGCATCCTTGTTTCACCTCTGATCTTATTGGGAATGCCTCAAGCCTATGCCTGTTGCATATAATGCTTGTTGATAGTTTCAGATAGATATTGTTTATTCTTCTAAGGAACAAATCATTTATTCATACACTCTCTAGTGTTCTAGTAGTAATGGGTGCTATATTTTGTCAAAAAGCTTTTTCAGCATCTATTGATATAATTATATGATTTCTGATAGGTGTGTTATTGATATAATTAATTATACTAACAATTTTTCTAGTATTGAACCAACCCTGCATCCCTGGAATAAATCCTATTTGGTCATAGTGTATTATTCTAGTGATAGCTTGATGTAATTGATTTACTAAGAATTTATTTCAAATTTTTGCATCTATATTCTTTAGAGAGATAGGTCTATAATTTTCTTTCTCTGCTTTAACTCTTCTGATTTAGCTATCAGCACCATACTGCAGTCATAAAAAGTTAGAGTTCCATCTTCACCTATTTTTCCAAAGAGTTTATATAGAATTGGAACCAACTGTTCCTTAAATGTTTGATAGAATTCACTTGTGAATCGATCTGGCCCTGGAGATTTTTTCTTAGGGAGTTCACTGATGGCTTGTTGAATTTCTTTTTCTGGGGTAGGGTTGTTTAGGTTTTCAATTTCCTCTTCACTTAACCCAGGGAACTTATATTTTTGTAAATATTCATCCATTTCACTTAGATTGTCAAAGTTATTGGCATAGAGTTGGGCAAAATAATTCCAAATTATTATTTTAATTTCTTCCTCATTGGTGGTGAGTTCACCTTTTTCATTTATGATACTAGTAATTTGGTTTTCTTCTTTCTTTTTTTTAATCAAATTGACTAGAGGTTTATCAATTTTATTGGCTTTTTATTTTGGCTTTTATTTATTAATTCAATAGTTTTCTTGCTTTTGATTTTATTAATTTCTCCTTTAATTGGGGGGTTTCAAATTGTTCTTTTGCTAATTTTTTAGTTGCATATTTAGTTCATTGATTTCCTCTTTCTCTAATTTATTCATGTAAGCATTTAAAGATATAATACATCCTCTGATAGCTGCCTTGAGTGAATCCCATAGGTTTTGGTATGTTGTTTCATTATTGTCATTATCTAGGATGAAATAATTAGTTCTTCCTATAATTTGTTGTTTGATCCACTCATTTTTTAAAATGAGGTTATTTAGTTTTCAATTAGTTTTGGGTCTGTATCTCCCTGGTCCAGTATTGCATATGATTTTTATTGCATTATAACTGAGAAGGATTTATTCACTATTTCTGCCTTTCTGCAGTTGATCATTAGGTTTTTAATGCCCTTGTACATGGTCAACTTTTGTGTAAGTGCCATGTACTACAGAAAACAAGTATATTCCTTTCTATCCTCATTCAGTTTCCTCCATAAGTTTATCATATCTAAGTTTTCCAACAATCTATTTATCTCCTTAACTTCCTTCTTGCTTATTTTATGGTTAGATTTGTCTAAATCTGAGAGGGAGGTTGAGGTCTCCCACTAGTAGAGTTTTACTGTCTATGTCTTCCTGTAGCTCTTTCAACTTCTCCTCTAAGAATTTGGATGCTATACCATTGGATGCATACATATTCAGTATTGAAATCACTTTATTTTCTATGGTACCTTTTAGAAGGATATAGTTTCTTTCCTTATATCTTTTAATGCTATCTATTTTTGCAGCTGCTTTGTCTGAGATAAGGATTGCTACCCCTGGTTTTTTCACTTCAGGCAAAGCAAAATATATTTTGCTCCAACCTTTTACCTTTATACTATATGTATATCTCTGCTTCAAATAAGTTTCTTGTATGCAGCATATTGTAAGATTATGGTTTTTAATCCAATCTGCTATTTGCTTACCTTTTAAGGGAGAGTTCATCCCATTTACATTCAAAATTATAATTATTGGGGCAGCTAGGTAGCATAGTGGATAAAGCACCAGCCTTGGAGTCAGGAGTACCTGGGTTCAAATCCGGTCTCAGACACTTAATAATTACCTAGCTGTGTGGCCTTGGGCAAGCCACTTAACCCCATTTGCCTTGCAAAAACCTAAAAAAAATTATAATTATTAACTCTTTATTGCCTTCCAAGATATCTTCCCTCTGTTTGTATTTTCCCCGTATTTTCCCCTTTTTTCCCTTTATCTGTATTCCCCAGTATTTTATTACTGAATACCACTCCTTTTAGTGTGTTTGCCATCCTAGATCAGCACCCCTCCCCCTTCTTTCCCCTTTCCCTTTCCCCTTCTTCCCTCCCTTCCTTCTGTTAGTTCCCCCTTTTCTTTCCTCCCTATCCCCTCCCTCCCCTTTTCCCCCTTTTAATACTTGAAAGGTAAGATAAAGTTTCTTAACTTAACTGAGTGTTTGTGTAAGTTAACTTTAAGCCAAGTCTGATGAGAGGAAGATTCAGGTGGTTCTCAGCTCCTCCCTTCTTACCCTCTTACAATAGGTCTTTTGTACCTCTTAATGTAATGAGATTTATCCCATTCAATCTTCTCCATCCTCCATCCTTACTGTCCCCCTTTTTAAGGAGTGTTGTTTTTAAATCGTTCTGAGTCACAGAGAAGTCATGAGTGTCCATCAGTTCTGGCTAAGTATATTCTCTTTAATAGAGTTACAGTTCTCAAGAGTTCTGAGAGTCTTTCTCCCAGGAGGGGATATAGTCAGTTTCATCTTATTGGATAGTAGTTTTTTTTTTCTTTACCTTTTCATGTATCTCTTGAGCCTCCTGTTTGATGTCCAAGTTTTCTATTTAGCTCTGGCTTTTCATCAGGAAATGCTGGAAGTCTTCCATTTCATTAAATGTCCATCTTTTCCCCCAGAAGAGAAGGCTCAGTTTTGCTGGGTAGTGGATTCTTGGCTGTATTCCAAGCTCCCTTGCTCTTCAAAGTATCTTTTTTTTTTAGGCTTTTGCAAGGCAATGAGGTTAAGTGGCCTGCCCAAGGCCACACAGCTCAGTAATTAGTAAGTGTCTGAGGCTGGATTTGAATTCAGGTACTCCTGACTCCATGGGTGGTGCTCTGTCCACTGAGCCACCTAGCCGCCTCCTTCAGAAAATCTCACTCCAGGCCTTTCCATCCTTTAATGTTGATGCATTCAGGTCCTGTGTAGTCCTTACTGTGGGTCCTTGGTATCTAAATTGCTTCCTTCTGGCTGCCTGCAGGATTTTCTCTTTTATCTCATAGTTCTGGAATTTGGCCACAACATTCCTTGGTGTTTTCATTTTAGTATCTCTTTCTGGAGGGGATCAATGTATTCTTTCAATAATGATTTTGCCCTCTGGTTCCATGATATTAGGGCAGTTTTCCATCACTAAATCTTGCAATATTAAGTCCAGGCTATTTTTTTTCTCTTCAGTGTTTTCAGGAAGACTTATAATTCTCAGGTTGTCTTTCCTCATTCTATTCTCAAGGTCAGTGGTTTTGCTGATAAGGGAATTTTACATTTTCTTCTATTTTTTTTGATTTTTTGGTTTTGTTTAACAGACTCTTACTGTCTCATGAAGTCATTAGTTTCCACAGACTCCATTCTTTTTTTTTTAAGAGAATTTTCTTCATTTTCCTTTTGCAGCTCCTTTTCCAACTGGTTAATTCTATTTTTGAAAGAGTTTTGCATTTGACCAATTGAGGTTTTGAAAGAATTATTTTCTTTTTGCATTTGTCCAATTGTATTTTCAAGGATTTGTTTTCTTGTTGCAAGGTGTTAATTGTCTCTCCCAAATTTTCCAAATGATTTTTAAACTCCTTTCTCATTTCTTCAAAGAAGTCTTTCTGTGCTGTTGACCAGAGCATATTCTCCTCACTCCTGGCAGAGTCTGCTTTCTGTGCCCGGACTCACCCCCAATCCCAGAGGACAAACCTTGAGGTAGATCTTCTTCTTCTCCTAGTTTCTCTTTCTGGGTTTTGTAGATTAGATTTCTGTTAAGAGGTTTGTTTCATATTATATATGAGGGAAAATCAGGAGAGAGGATCAGGAGACTAGCACTGTGCCTGTCTTTTCTCTGCCATCTTATTATTTTTTGTTCTTACTAAGAATTTTTTTAAAAAAATAAGTGTCATTATTTTTAAGTTTTAAATCAATTTCCCCCCTATGATTGAATAGGATCTATGCACCAATTTTTAAATGGGTCACTTTCCACATGAGTCTTATAAAATAGATAAGGAGTGATTTAAAAAGGAAAGTGAATGCATCATTTTTTTAAAGAATGAGAGCTGTCCTCTTCAAAATAGTTACCTTGAGAAGTATCCGCTTATTTCAATCATACTTTCATTGTATAAAAAATTTTGGAACTAGCTTCAGATTCCATAACATATTTTTAAAAATATCCCCAGAAATAGCAAATCAGAAATCCCTCAGAGCCAAAATTGGTGATTAAAGTAGATGATCAATCTGAGTAATACAGTTCTGGTTGAAAAGCAATGTGTGAATGCAATTCCTAATGATTTTTCTATGTGGTTATGGGGGGAAAAGTTCCAAAATAATTTGAAAAATGGCAACATCATCATCAGAATAAATGATTAACCTCCCAAAGTGACTATTTGAAAAATCCAGCACTTCTTATGTAGTCTAAGCTCTAGAACAATATTTCAATAGATCCATGATCTCATAAAAAAAATAGCTCGAGCTAGAAGATACCTTAGGGAATCATCTATTCCATTTCCATAATTTTTCAGGTGAAGAAAATGAAATCTATTGAAGCAAAACAATTTGCCCAAGGTCACCCAAGCATTAGCAGCAGAATAAGGATTTGAACTCATATTCTTTGATTCTAAATGTAATATTCTTTCCATTGCATCAGCCAGTTGTACTCTTGAATAATGGTAAAACTTGGAACCTTTTTTCATCAAATGTATTTCTTTTCCATACAGTGTACAGAAGGGTTACTTAATATGCTAGAATCTTCCTTTAGCTCACTCTGAGTCCAAATTCATCATTCCTTCCACTGTGCCATGCAGACTCTCCAAAGATACCTTGGAGCTGCTCCCAGGTGTAGTATTTGCGGTTTGTCCTTCAGTTACCCCTCTTACTATATAGTTGATCTACTTCTCAATCACACATCTCTCCAGTGACATCCTTTTTGCAGTGGTCTTTGAATCACAGATTGAAAGCTGGAAGGAAGCTAAGAGATCATGCAGTTCTACCTCCATCATTTTAAACTTGAGAAAACTAAGATCCAGTGAAGTTAAGCAATTTTCTCAAGGTCATACTGTAGTAAGTGGCTGAGTTGGTATTTGAAATTAGGTCCTCTGACTTCAGATTTAGTGATTTTTTTCTTACTGTCCTGTGCTACCTCTATCTACTCATACATATTATATGTTTCTCCATTGACTTTTGTATGACTTTCAATATTCTTTAGAAGCTATGTTATTCCATGATGACATAACATCACTGGGAAAATGTCATTCAAAAGATGGACCTTTGGTTCAGAGAGAAGTTTGGTGTTACAAATTAATGACCCATATCCCTCCTTTCCTTAAAGAAGGAATACAGATACTGAATGTAATATACACTGACATTTTTGGTAATATATATCAGTTGGTTTTATTAGGTAGATTTTCTTTATTAAAAGGGAGATTTACATAGCAAGAGAGTGAAGGGAGAATAGAACAGGTTATTGACTTTAATGTTAGAATAAAAGGTATCAAATCTTTTTCTTTTTTTAAAGAACTTCAATTTAAAAAAAAAAAAAGAGCCCGATCTTATTTCTTCCTCCAATTGTGTACTCTGTGTTAGGCCCATTTCATTGCCCATCTACCAGGTCTGTCCAAGATACAAACACTGTTGAACTAGCTTAATGGATCATCCATCTACCTGTCTGAGAAATAGGTATTTTTCATATATTTTGCTTTTCCTATGTGGATAGTTAAGCCAAAGTACTTTTGAATGATGACGGATGTCATTTAGGATGCTCTGCAGTATTATTGATATTGAAGCAAGAGTCTTCATCTATAGCAGGAGTTCTTTTAATTTTTTAATTTTCAAATAATAAGCAGACTTAAAAACAAACAAGCAAGAAAAAAATTTTTTCTCTTTTGTTCCAATTCTTCTTTTATAACTTTACTAACATGGAAATATATTGAAAATTGTGCATTATAACCTATATCAAATTACTTGCTGTCATAGGGAGGGGGGAGGAAAGGGAAGGAGACAGAAAAATGTGGAACTCAAAATCTTAAAAAAAATGAATATTGGCAACTAAAAATAAAAGAAAAACAAACCAAAACAAAACCCAAATCCATCAATATGTATCTACAAAGTACAGCAAAATAAACTCCCATAACAGCTATGTCTGAAAATTTCTCTCATACACTGATCAGAATACTAAAGTATTCTCTACAATGTTATTATTCTATAAATTGTACTCCTTGTTAAATAGAAGAAATTCTTGATATAATATATAAATATATAATTCTTTAATATAATTGGTTAGCTTTATAATCCTATGTATTTTATACCTTTTAACTTTTTATTATTTAACTGCCAAAGGGACCTAGCTATGTCACAAAAAAAGTTAAACCCTGATCTTCCTTTTTACTTTTTTATTCCAGTCATTCTCCACAACCAAAATGCCAAATTCCTTCAGCTAGTTCTTGTGAGCTGATTTAAAAAGTGTCTTATTAATTTTTAATTTTGCCTTCTTTGCTTCACTTATGGATGAGATAAATTTCTATATTACCAGAAAAGGGGAGTAAGAGACAAAGGGAAAAGAAAAATAACATAAAAGCAACAACAGTAATAAAATATACTACCTAGATAATAGGTCAGTTATATTGATGTTCTATTACTGCTCTTCTCTTCCATGAAAATGACTTTAACATCGTTTATTAGTGTAGGAGACCTCTGGTAAGGAAACTTTATACCAGTGCAAATAGAAAACTATTCTATATTTTTTGTGGAGGGTATTGAGAGGGTAAATGACTTTCCATGGTCTCACAGCCAGAAGTGGAACTAGAGCCAAAGTCTTCTGAGATCAACTTTTTGTCTCATATCAAATTGTCTCTCATGATGTCTCATAATAGCTACTAAAAACAATCAAAAGAACCTCAAAGAAAAATGTCTTTCCCAGGGAGAGCAAGCTACAATACCATGCTGAATAAAGGTTAGAGATTTGCTTCTAAGGGACAAGTTGAGAAATAGGGAATAAATTTACAAAAGTATTTTAAAGACCAAATAGAAAGGAATTAAAGGTAATATATTAGAAGAGAAGATGATGGTTCATCTCATGTAAATGTACTGATCAAAGTAACATTGCTTTGTGTTAGCTATAAGTTAAGCAAATTGGTCTCCCGCACCATTATGTAACTATTGCATTTAACATATCTGATGAATGTCAGCACTTTTTCATCAAATATGCTAATTTTATTGTTAATGCAAAAGGTTACAAAAGAGATAAGAGAAGTAGATAAATTATGAATACACTATTACACAAACCCAGATAGAGAGGTCCAGCCCCTACTTTTTAGA
Source organism: Macrotis lagotis (assembly GCF_037893015.1). NCBI lineage: Eukaryota > Metazoa > Chordata > Mammalia > Peramelemorphia > Peramelidae > Macrotis > Macrotis lagotis. The sequence goes on from NC_133665.1 coordinate 33,297,910, forward strand.
TTTCTTTTTTTCAAGGCAATGGTGTTAAGTGGCTTGCCCAAGGCCACACGACTAGTTAATTATTAAGTGTCTGAGGTCAGATTTGAACCCAGATACTCCTGACTCCAAGGCTGGTACTCTATTCACTGCGCCACCTAGCCGCCCCCAGTTCCTACTTTTGACAGAATAATAATGGGGTATATGCACCTGAAAAATGTTTCAAAGCCTCAACAGGTTTAATTCTATTCAAATTTTTGAGAATTTGCCACTAAAATATTTAAACAGTGATTTCTAGTAATATTCTAGTATTGTTCTCATAACTTTTTGCATGCCAAGCAAAAATTGGTTAGCAATGGGGCAGCTAGGTGGTGCAGTGGATAGAGCACCAGCCCTGGAGTCAGAAGTACCTGAGTTCAAATCCGACCTCAGAATTAGCCATGTGGCCTTGGGCAAGCCACTTAACCCTATTTGCCTTGCAAAAACCTAAAGAAAATTGGTTAGCAAGTAAATAGAAATAATTTTATTGATATGGTCAGATTCTACTGACAGCTAAATAAACTGAGGTCCAAGAGAGTAAGTGGGTTTATCCAAGGTCTAGAGAGTAGTAGTATGGGACAGATCTGAGTGTTGAACTTGGGTCCTTGGACTTTTTCACTTGTAACATGTTGCTTTTCCAGGAATCTAAGTTCCCAAGTAGGTATTTTAAATCCAGGAAAGAGATCCATGAGTAGTAAGTATATTCAAGATAAAAATATAATAGTACAGCTAGGTCCTGATTAGAGCGAATAATGAATCCTGTGAAGTAGTCAAAGGTAATCAAATTTGCACTATTCAAGATGATAATTATGTAAAATATGACAATTGGCTTTAATCCAGTGAAAATATGTGGTGCAAATTGGAATAGTGCAAACAATTTATGGTTTTCATTATTCACACTAATAGGAACTTGGTTATATACTGGGTTTTTTTTCCTTGAACATTTGTGGGGGGGGTTGTTTTTTTTATTTGATTACTTTTCTTATTTTATTTTTTTAATTACATGCAAAGATAGTTTTCAACATTCATTCTTTTACAAGTTTTTGAATTCCACATTTTCTAACCACCCTCCCTTTTCTACCCCTCTCCCTGTGTCAGTGAGTAATCTGATATAGATTGTACATGTATAATCAAGTTTAACATAATCCTATATTAGTGATATTGTGAAGGAAGAATTAGAACTATTAGGGGAAAAGGCATTGAGAGAGAAAGAAGAAACAGTAAAGAAGTTTTAAAAAGTAAACATAATACACTTTGCTCTACATTCAGACTTCATAATTTTTTTGTTTTTTTTTTTTTCTGGATGTGGAAAACAGGTCCTTAAGGATTGTCTTTGACCATTGAACTGTTAAGAGGAGCTATGTCCATCATAGTTGATCACCTTAGTGTTGCAGTTAATAAGTACAATGTTCTCCTGGTTCTGCTCATATCACTCAGCATCAGTTATGCAAGTCTTTCCAAGCTTTTCTTTTTTTCTTTTTTCTTTATTTGTTTGTTTTTTTGCTTATTTATTTTCATCCACATGTACATGTATAATTTAAAGTTACAAAATTTCCTTTCACCCTTCCCACCTCCTGCCCCTCAGTGGCAAAAAGTCGGGTTAGCATTGTACATACATAATTTGATAAACATATTTACAAATTAGTTATTTTCTGTATGAGGAATTAGGATTAAGGGAAAGAGATACATAAGACATAATTTTTATAAAGTGTTCATCAGATTCTGAAGGGTGTGTGTGTGTGTGTGTGTGTGTGTTTCATTTTGCTTTATTTTTCTTCCTCTGAATGGGGATAACATAGTCCATAGCTTGTCTAAAACAGTTGTCCTAGCTCTCTGAACTGCTTAGAGGAGCTTGCTTTCATCAAGGTTGTTCATCTCACAATGTTGTTGATGTGTACATTGTTTTCTTGGTTCTGCTCCCTTCACTTAGCATCAGATCCCATAAGTCATTCTATGCTTCTCTAGAGTCCAACCATTTACGGTTTCTTATAGAACAATAGTATTCCATAGTATTCATGTACCATAACTCGTTTAGCCATTCCCCACAATTGATGGACGTCCATGAGACTTCTCTTTTTAAAAATTTGTTCTAGATATAGACCTAGAACTGGAATTGCTGGGTCAAAGGGAATGAACATTTTTATTGTTCCTTGGGCATAGTTCCATATTGCTCCCCAGAATCCGTTAACGACCCCACCAGCAATGCTTCAGTGTCCCAATCCTCCCACAACCTCTCCAACATTGATCATTTTCACTTTTCCTCTTCTTGGCTAATCCAATAGGTGTGAGATGATACCTCACTGCTGTTTAAATTTGTATTTCTCTAATCAATAATGTTTTGGGATATTTTTTCATATGGTTGTATGCAGCTTTAATTTCTTCATTTGAAAAATGTTTGTTCATATCCTTTGACTATTTATCAGTTGGGGAATGACTTGTGACTTTACAAATTCGATGCAATTCTCTATATATTTTAGAAATGAGACCTTTATTAGAACTCCTAGTTGTGAATATTGTTTGCCAGCTTTGTGCTTTCCTTTTAATTTTGGTAGCAATGATTTTATTAGTGCAAAAACTTTAACTTAATAAAATCACAATCATTCATTTTGCAGTTTATAATGTGTTCTAATTCTCTTTTGGTCATAAATTTGTCTCCTTTCCATAGATCTGATAAAGTATTTCTTGATCTATTATATTATCTCTGGTGTTGCTCTTTATGTCTAAATCCTATACCCATTTTAAACTTATTTTGGTATAGGGTGTGAGATGTGGCTCCATGCCTAGTTTTTGCCATACTATTTTCCAGTTTCCCCAACAATTTTTGTCCAATACTGAGTTCTTATCCCAGAAGCTGATGTCTTTGAGTTTGCCAAATTAGATTTGACATAGTAGATTGTAATCATTTAATGTGACTTCTTTTGAATTTATCCTAATCTACTGATCCATTACTCTATTTCTTAACAAGTACCAGGCAGTTCTTTTTATTTTTTTAAAATTCTTTATAAGTTTAATAGGTAATATGTTCCATGTTCTTCAAATCATTTTGTAATGATTTCTATATCTAGATCATGTATCAATTTTGACTTTATCTTTGATAAATGGTACAAGCTATTGGTCAATGCTCAATTTCTGCCAATCTGCTTTCCAGCTATCCCAATAATTTTTCCAAGAATAAATTCTTTTTTATTTTCTTTTTTCTTTACTTTATTTTATTTTTTTATTCTCATTTTGTACAAATGTTTTTTTACATTAATAAAATATTCTTGTTTAAGAGTAAACAAAATACCCCTCCCCCCATGAATATAAACTCGCTTGGGCGATAAAGTAAAGAGGAGAGAAAAAAATTAAAATTAAAAAAAATAATAGTAATGATTGTAGGTATGGCCAGGTGGCGCAATGGATGAAGCACCAGCCCTGGAGCCATGAGCACCCAAGCCCACATCCAGCCCCATAGACCCAACAATCACCCAGCCATGTGACATGCAAGCCACTGTATCCCCACTGCCCTGCAAAAACCAAAAAGAAGGAAAAAAAAAAGAGCCAAAATAAAATAAAATAGTAATCATAGTAGGGGTGGCTGGGTGGCAGACAGAGCATTGGCCCTTGAGCCAGGAACACCCAGGTCCAAATCCGGCCTCAGACACCCAAAGATCACCCTTCTATGTGGCCCCAGGCAGGCCACCCAGTCCCATTTGCCCTGCACCCTTCCCCAAATAATAATAATAAAAAATGTGCTTCAGTCTTTGTTCCAACACCAACAACTCTGTCATGGGTGGATTGCATTCTTTATGGTAAGTCCATCACAAAAGTTACTTCCATATTTTTCCAACGTTGCCATTGCTGATCACAACTCCCTCCTTTCGTACTTCTCCACTACTATGTACTATATTTTCTCTCTCCTTTCACTCTGACTCTGCTGTAGGGTTGCTGAGTGGCGCAGCAGACAGATCCCTGGTCCTGGGGCCAAGAAGCCCTGAGCCCATACCACCCCTTAGGCCCAGAATCCACCTGGCCCTATGGTCCTGGGCAGGCCTTCCAATCCCAGCCCCTTGCAAGAAGTAAAAAAGAAAATGTGTTATATCTGACCACTCTCCCCCCATGGTCCATCCTCTCCTCCTTTATTCACATCCCCACCCCTTCCCCCTGCTCCCCCCTCCTTCTTACTCCAGATGCTACCCCATTGAGTATATAAACTGTTTCCTCTCCTAGTCACCCCTGATGAGAGCAAAGGTTCCCTCATTCCCCCTTGCCTCCCCCTTCCATATCATTGCAATAGCTCATTGTAATAAAAAAAAGTCTTATTATATGAAATATCTTGGACTATTCCCCCTCTCCTTTTTCTTTCTCCCATTACATTTCCCTTTTTCCTATTGACTCCATATTTACACCATATTTTATCTTCGAATTCAGCTTTTTCCTGTGCTTCAACTATAAAACCTCCCTCTACCTGCTCTATTAACTGAGAAGGTTCATATGAGTATTATCAGTGTCATTTTTCTATGCAGGAATACATGCAGTTCATCATTAAATCCCTCACATTTTCCCCCTCTCCTCCACTCTTCATGCTTCACCTGAGTCCTGTATCTGAAGATCAAACCTTCTGTTCAGCTCTGGCCATTCCAAAAGGAACATTTGAAATTCCCAGGGTTCATTGAAAGTCCATCTTTTTCCCTGGAAGAGGACATTCAGACTTGCTGGGTAGTTCATTCTTGGCTGCATTCTAAGCTCTTTTGCCTTCCAGTATATTATATTCCAAGCCCTATGAGCTTCCAGTGTAGTTGCTGCTAAGTCCTGTGTGATCCTGACTGCAGCTCTATGATATTTGAACTGTGTCCTTCTGGCTGCTTGTAATATTTTCTCTTTGACTTGGGAGTTCTGGAACTTGGCTATAATATTCCTAGGGGTTGGTTTTTTGGGATCTCTTTCTCAGGGGGATCAGTGGATTCTCTCCATTTCTATTTTGCTCTCTGCTTCTAGAATATCAGGGCAATTTTCCTGTAGTAATTCTTTGAAAATGATGTCAAGGCTCTTTTCCTGATCATGACTTTCAGGTATTCCAATAATTTTTAAATTATCTTTCCTAAGTGTGTTTTCCATATCAGTTGTTTTTTCAGTGAGATATTTTACATTTTGTTCTAATTTTTCATTTTTTTTTTGTTTTGAAGTATTGATTCCTGATTTCTGGTAAATTCATCAATCTCCCTGAATTCTATTCTTTGTCTGAAGGGTTTATTCTCCTCAGAGTTTTCTTATCTCTTTTTCCATCTGGCCAATTTTGCTTTTTAAAGCATTCTTCTCCTCAATAACTTTTTGAACTGTTTTATCCATTTGACCTAAGCTGGTTTTTAGCATGCTATTTTCTTCAGCATTTTTTTGGATTTCGTTGACTAAGCTGCTGACTTCATTTTCATGTTTTTTCCTGCATCTCTCTCCTTTCTTTTCCCAGTTTTTCTTCCAACTCCCTCATTTGATTTTCAAAGTCTTTTTTGAGCTCTGTCACAGCCTGAACCCAATTTCTGTTTTTCTTGGAGTCTTTAGATGTAGGAGCTTGTACTTCCTCATCTTCAGACTGAGTATTTTGATCCTTCTTGGGCTCATATGCAAAATATTTCTCAATGGTCTTCCTCTTATTTCTCTGCTTGCTCATTTTCCCAGCCTGGGCATGGTTTGGGGGTGCTTCCTGAGCTTTTGGGACACTCCCACAAGGGTCTCAGTGTGTGAGGCTCTGTCCTCCCTCCTGGTCTGTGAATGACCATATGTACCCCCCTCTGCCACAGGGCTGAGGTGGGGGGAGCCTGCTGTTCTTTGGGGGGGGGCCTAGACTGGGATCAGGATCTGAATGTGGTCAGAGCCCCAGAGTCCTGTTCCAGGGGCAGAGGACAGAGCTCTGCAGTCTCTCTTCACTCCCCTCCCTCAGATCAATGGGCTCATGCCCTGGAGGCTCCTGCTTACCTGCTCTGCCTGCTTCTGTTCCTGGATCTGGGCTGCAGAAAGACCAAGCTGCTCCCTGTGTGCCCTGAGGGTTGGGCTCCATGTGCTCCCTCTGGCAGAGGTCCCCCGCTGTTCCCCCACTTTGTGCTCGGTGCTCCCCGGGGGTGTAGCTCAGGAGGCTCCCCTGCTGCTGTGAGCTGAGGCTCCCAGCGCCCTAGGGCTGCCTCCGGGAGGCTGAAGTTCTTTCCCTCTGGCGGGCCGCCCCTCGGACCCCGAGAGCAGAGCTTTTCTGCGCTTTTCCAGGTTACCTTGAGTAGGAGAACTGTCTCACTGTGTCCCTTTGTGGGTTCTGTCTCTCGAAAGTTTAATTAGAGTTCTTAGTTTCACGTTTTATCAGAGAGCACCTAGGACTGGATCCCTTCTTGTTTCCATCTGGGCTCCACCCCCTTTACCAGGCAGTTTTGATGACAGCTGCTTTATAGTATAGTTTTAGAACTGGTAGAGCTAGGCCACCTTCCTTTACATTTTTTTTCATCAGTTCCTTTGTTATTCTTGACCTTTTATTGCTCCAGATGAGTTTTGTTACTATTTTTTTTCCTAGCTCAGTAAATTATTTGGTTTGAGTAGTATAGCACTGAATAACTAATTTAATATGCACAGAACTGCCATTTTTATTATATTAGCTCAACCTAACCATAAGCATTTGACATTTTTCCCAATTATTTACATCTGACTTTATTTAGATGAGAAGTACTTTATAATTGTGTTCATACAGTTTCTGGATTTGTTTTGGGAGGCAGATTTAATGTTGTCTATAGTTATTTTAAATAGAATTTCTCTTATATCTCTTGTTCTTGGGTATTGTTGTTTATATATAGGAATGCTGATGATTTCTGTGGGTTTATTTTGTATTCTGTATTTTGCTGAATTTGTCAATTGCTTCAAGGATTTTTTAGATGATTTTCTCAGGTTCTCTAAGTATCATATAATCTGCAAAAAGTGAAAGTTTTGCTTCTTTATTGTCAATTCTGATCCCTTCAATTTCTTTTTCTTCTCTTATTACTACAGCTAGCATTGCTAATACTATATTGAATATTAACTGTGATGAGCATCCTTGTTTTACCCTATTTTATTGGAAATGCTCTGAATTTTTCCCAATACATATAATATTTGTTGATGGTTTTAGATAGGTACTATTTATTATTTTAGGGAAAATTCCATTTATTCCTAAATTTTCCAGTGTTTTTAATAGGAATGGATGTTATATTTTATAAAGGCTTTTTTTAGCATCTGAGATAATCATATGATTTCTGTTGGTTTTGCTATTGATATGTTTAACTATGTTAAGTATTTTCTTAATGTTGAACCATCCCTGCCTACCTGGTATAAATCCTACCTGATTATGTTATATCATCCTAGCAATAATGTGCTGTAGTCTCATTACTAAAATTTTAATTAAGATTTTTGCATCAATATTCATTAGGGAGATTGGTCTATAATTTTCTTTGTCTATTTTGGGTCTTCCTGGTTTAGGTATCAGCACCATGTTGGTTGTCATAAAAGCAATTTGCAAAACTCCTTCCTCTCCTATTTTTTAAAAAAGTTTATGTACAATTGATTGTTCCTTGAATGTTTGATAGAATTCTCTTGTAAATCCATCTGGACCTGGAGACTTTTTCTTAGAGAGTTTATTGATGGCTTCTTCATTTTCTTTTTCTGAAATGGGGTTAAGTATTTTATTTCCTCTTCTGTTAATCTGGGCAGTTTGCATTTTTTGTAAATATTCATCCATTTCACTCAAGTTATCCAGTCTATTGGCATACAGTTCAGCAAAGTAACTCCAAATGATCTCTTTAATTTCCTCTTCATTGGTGGTTAGTTCACCCTTTTCATTTTTTGATACCGGTAATTTGGTTATCTTCTTTCTTTTTTTAAATCAGATTAAACAAAAGTTTGTCTATTTTATTGGTGTTGTCATAAAACCAACTCTTAGTTGGTTTTCTTGCTTTCCATTTTATTAATCTCTCCCTTGATTTTTCAGAATTTCTAGTTTGCTATTTAATTAGGGATCTATAATTAGTTCTTTTTCTAGATTTTTTTAGTTGCACACCCAATTCATTGATCCACTCTTTCTCTATTTATGTCATATAGGCATTAGAGATATAAAGTTTCCTCTCAAAACTTCCTTGGCTGCAGCCCATAAATTTTGGTATGATAGCTCATTATTATCATTTTCTTGGATATAATTATTGATTATTTCTATTAATTGCTGTTTGATCCATGCATTAAGATAGTTATTTGATTTCCAATTAGTCCTTGGTTTATCTCTCCATGATCCTTTGTTATTGTAATTTTTATTGAATCATGTTTCTATACTTTTCTAAAGTCCAGCCACTCATTACAGGACAATACTTATTACATTCATATACCATAATTTGTTCAACCATTCTTCAATTGATGGACATCTCATTTTCCAATTCTTTGCCACTACAAAAAGAGTTGCTATAAATATTTTTATAAATGTGGGTCTTTTCCCCCTTTTTTTAATGATCTCTTTGGAATATGGACCAAGTAATGCCATTGCTGGATCAAAAGGTATGCTTAGTTTTATTGACCTTTGGAGATCATTCCAAATTGTTCTCTAGGATGGGTTGGATCAGTTCATAATTCCATCAACATCCCATTAGTGTCTCAGTTTTCCCTCATCCTCTCCAACATTAATCATTTTCCTTTTATGGTATTTTAACCTATCTAATAGGTATGAGGTGGTAATTTGAAGTTGATTTAATTTGTATTTCTATAATCAATAATGATTTGGAGCATTTCTTTCAATTTATTTTTTATTCTCATTTTGTACAAATGTTTTTCTTTACATTAATAAAATATACTTGTTTACAAGTAAACAAAATACCCCTCCCCCAATGAATATAGATAGACTTGCTTGGGCAAAAAAGTAAAGGGGGGAGAAAAAAATTAAAATTAAAAAAAATAATAGTAATAATGGTAGGTATGGCCAGGTGGTGCAATGGATGAAGCACCAGCCCTGGAGCCACAAGCACCCGAGTCCATATCCAGCCTCGTAAACCCAATAATCACCCAGCCGTGTGACATGCAAGCCACCCAATCCCCACTGCCCTGCAAAAACCAAAAAGAAGGAAAAAAAAGACCCAAAATAAAATAAAATAGTAATAATAGTAGGGGTGGCTGGGTAGCAGACAGAGCATTGGCCCTTGAGCCAGGAGCACCTGGGTCCAAATCCAGCCCCAGACACCCAATGATCACCCTGCTATGTGGCCCCAGGCAGGCCACCCAGTCCCCCTTGCCCTGCACCCTCCCTCAAATAATAATAACAAAAAATGTGTTTCAGTCTTTGTTCCAACACCATCAACTATGTCGTGAGTGGATCACATTCTTTATGATAAGTCCATCACAAAAGTTACTTCCGTATTTTTCCAACGTTGCCATTGCTGATTGCAACTCCCTCCTTTCTTATTTCTCCACTACCACGTACTGCATTTTCTCTCCCCTTTCACTCTGACTCTGCTGTAGGGTAGCTGAGTGGCACAGCAGACAGATCCCTGGTCCTGGGGCCAAGAAGCCCTGAGCCCCCATACCACCCCTTAGGCCCAGAATCCACCTGGCCCTATGGTCCTGGGCAGGCCATCCAATCCCAGCCCCTTGCAAGAAGTAAAAAAAGAAAATGTGTTATATCTGACCACTGTCCCCCCATGGTCCATCCTCTCCTCCTTTATTCACATCCCCACCCCTTCCCCCTGCTCCCCCCTCCTTCTTACTCCAGTTGTCTATACCCCATTGAGTATATTTTCTGTTTCCTCTCCTAGCCATCTCTGATGAGAGCAAAGGTTCCCTCATTCCCCCTTGCCTCACCCCTTCCATATCATTGCAATAGCTCATTGTAATAAAAAAAAAATCTTATTATGTGAAATAGCTTGGACTATTCCCCCTCTCCTTTTTCTTTCTCCCATTCCATTTCCCTTTTTTTCTTATTGACTCCATTTTTATACCATATTTTATCTTCGAATTCAGCTTTCTCCTGTGCTTCAACTATAAAAGCTCCCTCTACCTGCTCTATTAACTGAGAAGGTTCATATGAATATTATCAGTATCATTTTTCTATGCAGGAATACATGCAGTTCATCATTAAATCCCTCACATTTTCCCTCTCTCCTCCACTCTCCATGCTTCACCTGAGTCCTGTATCTGAAGATCAAACCTTCTGTTCAGCTCTGGCCATTCCAAAAGGAACATTTGAAATTCCCAGGGTTCATTGAAAGTCCATCTTTTTCCCTGGAAGAGGACATTCAGACTTGCTGGGTAGTTCATTCTTGGCTGCATTCTAAGCTCTTTTGCCTTCCGGTATATTGTATTTCAAGCCCTATGAGCTTCCAGTGTAGTTGCTGCTAAGTCCTGTGTGATCCCGACTGCAGCTCACAATATTTGAACTGTGTCCTTCTGGCTGCTTGTAATATTTTCTCTTTGACTTGGAAGTTCTGGAACTTGGCTATAATATTCGTGGGGGTTGGTTTTTGGGGATCTCTTTCTCAGGGGGATCAGTGGATTCTCTCCATTTCTATTTTGCCCTCTGCTTCTAGAATATCAGGGCAATTTTCCTGTAGTAATTCTTTGAAAATGATGTCAAGGCTCTTTTCCTGATCATGACTTTCAGGTATTCCAATAATTTTCAAATTATCTTTCCTAAGTGTGTTTTCCATATCAGTTGTTTTTTCAATGAGATATTTCACATTTTCTTCTAATTTTTCATTTTTTTTGGTTTTGAAGTATTGATTCCTGATTTCTGGTAAATTCATCAATCTCCCTGAATTCTATTCTTTGTCTGAAGGATTTATTCTCCTCAGAGTTTTCTTATCTCTTTTTCCATCTGGCCAATTTTGCTTTTTAAAGCATTCTTCTCCTCAATAACTTTTTGAACTGTTTTATCCATTTGACCTAAGCTGTTTTTTTAGCATGCTATTTTCTTCAGCATTTTTTTGGATTTCGTTGACTAAGCTGCTGGACTTCATTTTCATGTTTTTCCTGCATCTCTCTCCTTTCTTTTCCCAGTTTTTCTTCTAACTCCCTCATTTGATTTTCAAAGTCTTTTTTGAGCTCTATCATAGCCTGAGCCCAATTTCTGTTTTTCTTGGAGTCTTTAGATGCAGGAGCTTGTGCTTCCTCATCTTCAGACTGAGTATTTTGATCCTTCTTGGGCTCATATGCAAAATATTTCTCAATGGTCTTCCTCTTGTTTCTTTGTTCATTTTCCCAGCCTAAGCCTGTTTTTTTGGGGTGCTTCCTGAGCTTTTGGGACACTCCCACAAGGGTCTCAGTGTGTGAGGTTCTGTCCTCCCTCCTGGTCTGTGAATGACCATAAGCACCCCCCTCTGCCACAGGGCTGAGGGGGGGGGGCCCTGCTGTTCTATGGGGGGGCCTAGACTGTGATCAGGATCTGAATGTGGTCAGAGCTCCAGAGTCCTGTTCCAGGGGCAGAGGACAGAGCTCTGCAGTCTCTCTTCACTCCCCTCCCTCAGCTCAATGGGCTCATGCTTACTGGCTCCACCTGCTTCTGTTTTCAGGTCTAGGCTGCGGAAAGACCAGGCTGCTGGCTGTGTGCCCTGAGGGCTGGGCTCCACGTGCTTGCTCTGGCAGAGGTCCCCCGCTGTTCCCCCACTTTGTGCCAGTGCTCCCCAGGGTGCAGCTCAGGAGACTCCCCCGCTGCTGTGAGCTGAAGCTCCCAGCGCCCTGGGGCTGCCTCCGGGAGGCTGAAGTTCTTTGGCTCTGGTGGGCCACCCCTCTGGCGGGCCGCCCCTCCGGCCCCGGGGAACAGAGCCTTTCTGATCTTTTCCAGATTACCTTGAGTAGGAAAACTGCCTCACTGTGTCCCTTTGTGGGTTCTGTCTCTTGAAAGTTCAGTTAGAGTCCTTAGTTTATGAGTTTTTATCAGAGAGCTCCTAAGACTGGATCCCTTCATGTCGCCATCTTGGCTCCGCCCCCGATTTGGATCATTTTTAAATGACTATAAATAGCTCTAATTTCTTTATCTGAAAACTACCTGTTCATAATTTTTTACCATTATTAATTGGAGAATGACTTGTATTCCTATAAATTTGATTCAGTTCTCTGTATATTTTAGAAATGAGTTCTTTATCAGAAACACTAGGCTGTGAAAAATGTTTCCCAGTTCTTTCTAATTTTGGCTGTTCTCTTGATTTTTTGTTTCTCCAGATGAATCTTGTTACCATTTTTTCCTGAGTCTGCAAAAAAATATTTTAGTAGTTTGATTGGTATGGCACTGAATAATTTAAGTAAAGTAAAAATGTCAGTTTTATTATATTAGCTTGACCTACTCATGAGCAAGTGACATTTCTTCAAATGTTTAGGCCTGACTTTAATTAGTGTGAAAAGTGTTTTGTGATTGTGTTCATTTAGTTTCTTGATTTATCTTGGGAGATTCCCAAGTATTTTATGTTGTCTACAGTTACCTTACATGGAATTTCTATCTCTTGATGTTGGACTTTTTTGATGTATTATAGAAATACTGATGATTTATGTGAATTTATTTTATATCCTGCTACTTTGCTAAATTTCTTAATTGTTTCAAGTAATTTTTAATTAATTTTCTAAGGTTCTCTAAGTTGGCTGTATACTTTTACATTCAAAATATATATTTTCAAAAACAAAACCCTTCTTACCAAAGGCAGATCATTTTGCAAATCTTCAGGTGACAAATACCAAAATGTTTTACAAAAAGGTAGAAAAAGTGTCAAAGGCCCTGAGGTCAAATTCTGGGTCTGTAATTTCCTAGGTGACTGGGCAGTTCCTGACTGAATAGTTAGACCAAATGCTTTTGAATGATGGGAATCTCATCTAGGAGGTTTTTTAATGTTCTATATGATCATTTTTAAAAGGTAGAAAAGAAAGAATTTAGTAACCATTGAATTAAATCTATACTTATATTTAAAGCAGGAGATAATGTTTGATCTAAAGTCAAAACCAGGAGCAGCTAGGTGGCACAGAGGATAAAGCACTGGCCCTGGAGTCAGGAGTACCTGGGTTCAAATCTGGTCTCAGACACTTAATAATTACCTAGCTGTGTGGCCTTGAACAAGCCACTTAACCCCATTTGCCTTGCAAAACCTTAAAAAAAAGAATATAAGAACCCCAAAGTTAGTAAATTATAAAGACAAAGCAAGTATGTTGCTCTAAGATTTTAATAAGTAGAAAGCACATGTGCCCATTAGAATTCATTTAAATCTAGATGATTATTTCCTTTTATTATTGCTGTTACTTTTATTTTTTCCTTTTTGTTTGCAATTCCTTTTTAGGTATTATACTAGGATTGGGTATAGTTAAACAGTCCAAGTGCTAGACTGGTAAACACAAAATATAAAAGGAAGCAGATAGAAGCCTCCAACATACTGGATAGATCATATTTGGGGGTTTATAGAAAGATGTAAATGCAAATTGCACAATGTAAGGCAGAGAGGAATTAAGATTTGTACCACTGACAAAATATCCAAACCTGTGAGAGCAGGAATCCAACAAGGATTGTCTGGAACTAGTTTTAAACAATAAAACTTAATTTGAAAAGTATTTTAAAATAATGTGAAAAAATATAACAATAGAAAAAGCTCATCTTAACATATCTATATGATTAAATAGATGTAGGTATAGGTTTCTGAAATACTTTGCTGGATGAAAGCCTTTAATGTCTCACTTCACATTACTGAATCAAATATTCCTTTTTTGCAATCAACAAAGAATAAACACAGTAAGATATTATACTTTTTATTCTTTCATTCAATTGTGTGAATGTTAAGATATGATTTTCTATAGAAAATGATTACAAAAACCTACCTATTTCTTTTTCATATTTTCATCAAGGATGACTTCAAAATTGCATTGTAGACCATTCTCATAAAGATTTTACAGAGAGGAGAAAAATAGGTACATAAATTAGTTGTTGTTAATATCTTCTCAGTAACCTTTATTTTATTTTTTGAAAAATAATACCCATTCTTTTGGTATCTTCTCTTCTTTGAGATAGCTTGAAAACTGATTCTTCAGTGTCTTCAAAACTGTATATTGCCTCCAGCACTAATTTCTTCTGGGTGTGCTAACCACCCTTCCCAAATTCATCTTCTTGAGTGCCATTTCAACTTCCTTTTTTAGAACAGGATCATATAAAGTGCTTTCAAGAGGGAGGGAGTGCTAGCTAGGGAAATAAGGAAAGGCTTCATTTAGGAAGTGATAGTTACACTGTGCTTTGAAGAAAGCTACCAATTCTGGCAGTGGAGTTGAGGATGAAGCATCTTCAAGATGTATGAGACTGTTAATACAAAGGAATCTAAGCAAGAGATGTAATTTTTTGATAAATAAGACACATTATAACTAAAATGCAAAATGTGCAAAGAAGATAATACCAAATAACACTAGAAAGATATGTGAGAATCAAATTGCAAAAATTTTTTAAATTCTGGCCTGAGAAATATTTATCCAAAAAGGAAAAGGGAGCCACTGAGTATTTTTGGGTAGAGTGCTAACATAGTCAGATCTATGTTTTAAGAATAATAGTTTGGCAATGTTCAAAGAACTGATTGGTGACTGTAAATGTTCAGGTGGGAGATGATTAGGGCCTGAATTAGGGTAGATAGTATATAAATTACAGAGAGGACATGGGAAAGATGTAGCAAAGGTAGCACTGATAAGACTTGGGGAATGACTAAATAAGGGATTTAAGAAAGAGAGAAAGAAAAAAAAAATCAAGCATTATTCTAAGATCCTGAACCAGAGTCATTAAAGAGAAAATGACTATTAATATAAATGGGGAAGTTTAGAGGAAGGATGGATTGCAGGGCAAATAAAAGTTCTATTTGAGACATGTTGAGTTTGAGATGCCTTAACTAGTTCTGTGACCCTGCTTGAGTAATTCAGTTAACATTTCAGAATCTGTTTCCCTCTTGTAAAATGGGAATTAAAATACCTGTATTACAGAGTTTGTTGGAATGAAAACATTTGATAATTCTTAAGATTGCTATAAAATACAGGGAGTTTGATTTGCAGTACTGAAGGAAGCTCTTCAATTGACTTAAACTAGATGTGAAAATGTATCAGTAGACAGAAGAGTGGAATTGAAGCCAGGAAGGTCTGAATCCAAATTCTGCCATGTGTATGTCTGTGTGTGTGTGTGTGTGTGTGTGTGTGTGTGTGTGTGTGTGACCCCAGGCAAATTACTTAACCTCTCTGAGCTTCAGTTTCCTTATCTGTAAAATAAGAATGTTAGAATGTCCTCTTGGCTTCCCTCCAGTCCAACTCTAGATTATATTCTCTTATAAAGCAAAATGGTCTATGAAGGGATATGACAAAGTTAAATGGCCATACAGAGAAACATTTCAAGTATTGTGCTATTTCCTAGCACAAATTTTCACTATCCTATATAGGAATGTTTGTCTTTGTTCAATATAATCATCATTTTAAGATGGATAGGAACAGATCAAACTACATTTCCTTTTTTGGTGTTCTAATTTAAAGCCAATATTTTGATAATTTCTTTTATTTTCAACTTGGTTGTTCTTATATCACAAGGCTTTACCACCAATAAGTAATTAAAAGAGAACCACAGTAAAGGGTTAAGGTACAGATCAACACATTTACACATGCAAACAAATATTGGAGTAGAACATTAAGACCTCAGAAGGTTAAAAGTTATCTCTCATACTTACTGACATGTTTACTGGCTAAGGTAAAAACTGAAATCAGTATAACTGCTATCACAAGAGTGAAATAAATTGATTGTCATCAAAATAATTTTCTCCTCCCAAATGATTGAGAAGCTCTGATGTTGGTCATAAATTTTAAACTACAATGAATTTATTTGGAGCTAATGTGCTAAAGAGGAGACAAAGCTTAAATAGACTTGCAAAATAGTTGTTATATCCTCCAATGGGACTATCAGTACAAAGGCTTACATTTCTTATCTGACTGATCAAGGACAAATATTTTCCTTGAATTCCTTTTCTTGGATTCTCACTACATGAGAAAGCTTAGTTAGAAGTAGAAGTAGCAGGACAGCTGGATGCTGTAGTGGATAGAGTACAGACTCTGAGAGTCAAATCTGGCCACAGATAACTTAATAATTACCTAGCTATGTGACCTTGGGCAAGTCACTTAACCCCAATGCCTTGCAAAAAAAAAAGCAGTAGGAGTAGGGAAGAGGTGAGGATATGGAAAACAGTTACTGAGGGTAAAGAAAAAAAAGAAAGACATTACACTATAAGTATCCCAGCACAAGGCTAGAAGGTCTCATAGAGATTATAAACTCTAGCCTTCTGCCATTAGGCAGGCTAATGCCTAAATTGTCCAAGAAATCTAGTGGTCCTTTTTTCTAATAATTTTCATAATGAGATGAAGAGTTTATAATTTTTACTGGGAAATCACTAGTACTCAATTATCCTGATAAAAAGATGCTTCTTCTCTATGTCTGACCATACTCCCACTTGCCACTATATATATTTTATATATATATTTATATATGTATATATAATATATATACATATTATACACACACACACAAATATTTTCTCTCTCTCACATACACACAAACAAAAACAGCTAACATTTATATAATACAGATTTATAACAAAGGGGCAGCTAGATGGCAAAGAGACTAAAACACAGACCCTGAAGTTGGGAGTAGCTGAGTTCAAATACAGCTTCAGACAATTGACAATCACTGGCTGTGTGTGAACCTGGGCAAGTCACTTTACCCCAATTGCCTTGCCAAAAAAAAAATTACAAAGAGCTTTAGATGCATTCTCATTTGATCCTTCTAGAATGCTATTGTTATGACTGTTTTACAGTTGTGGAAACTGAAGGACAAGAGATTATTAGTTTAACTTGTTTGTTAAAATGAACTTCTCTAGTTTATAGCCAGCCAGCCAGCTGCTTGAGATGACATTTGAGCCTAGGTCTTAGGGACTCTGCCCATGATGCCACAGCTTGGATTCATTATCTTTTTTTCCCTTCATCAGACCACAGATTAATAGACTGTGACTGTCCCAGCTTGATCTGGAGACTCCACTAATGACACTTTTCTTGCCACCCTCTAGATGACCATATACCAACCTAATAGTGGCACAATCCGGGCCATCTTGTCCTAGCTTGTTGATATTGTGATAAGATAGAATCAAAATCCTTACTGAAATCCAGATAAATTATAGCTATTGCTTTCCCCTCTTTCAACTAGGCTCATCACTCTGTAGAGGGAAATTAAATTGGTCTGGCATGATTTGTTCTTCAGAGAATCGTGTTGATTACTATCCAGTACCTTGCGCTCTTTGAGATGGCTGCAAATTGATCATTGTATGATTTGTTCTTGTATCTTCCCAGGTAGCCAAGACAAGCTGAATAGTCTCTAATTACTGCAGTTGTCCTGTTCTCCATTGTAGAAAAAGCAAGGACGTACTCTTTCTGTCTGCCCATTCCCCATGCTCAGGACCCAACATAAGTTTCAAAAAATAAGGTCTAGTGGCTCTGCAAGGACATTTGCCAATTTTTTAAGTGGCCCAGGGTGCACATAATCAGACCCTGCTGATTTGAATACATTCAGCTTTTTAAAGGACCCTTCAATCACTTCCTTCTCTCTCCTACTTTGGCTTCTTACTCCATCACAGATGGCACTTATTGCTTTCCAATCTCTCTTATCATTGTTGAACATTTTTTTTAAGATGGGTTAAAATTACACCAAAAGCCTCTGCCTTTTCAGAGTTGTTTGTTAGTAGTTTCAAATCCCTGTTAAGGAGGGGAGTGGTGTTTTCCTGGGTCATCTTTTGTATATGATATTGCAGCATAACTTCCCTAATTAAGTATAGTAGGCAAAAGGAAATGAAGTCTATAATATAATTTACAGTTTCTCCTGACATTTTCTCAATAAATAAGTCAAAAATGAATAAATAAATGAGCTTTTCAATAAATATTTATCCAATTTGGATGGTATGGTCCTTTTTAATAGGAGGTAGGGATGAAGAGGTAGAGGCAGAGCCGCACTTGAAGAATTCTATCTAGCAATCTAGCATAATGGTGATTTTTTTTCAGCTTATTTTTTTATTTTATTCACTTTGCTTTTAACATATGAACTAAAACAAGCATCTCCATAACATAGAAGAATAAAAAAAAGATGATTGCACATGAAACTGAAAATCTATTATGTACAACTTGCTATGCCTTTTAAATATATGTTATTATATATATTTTTCCTTTTTTTGCTTCTCCCTTCTCCCTCCCTGCTACCATTAGACACAAATGTGAACGTATTTGTAAAATCATTCTATACATACTTCTATTTATTAGTTCTCTCTCTGAATACAGATAGCATACTCCTGCACAGATCTTTCGTAGTTAATTTGGGTAGCTATGATAATCAAAATGACTTAGTTGCTCAAAGTTGTTCTTAAAATAATAGTGTGGCAGAGCTGGAGACAAGATGGTAAAGTAAGCAATAAATCACAGTAACTCCTCCATAATTACCTCCCAACAATCATAAAATAGTGACTCCCCCTCCAAATCCTGGAATAGCAGAATCAGCAAAAAGATGGGGCAGAATAATCTTTAAGCCCAAGAAACTTGGAAGATTGGCAAGAAAGATCCATCTCACCTGGGGAAAAGGGGAGCAGTCCAGGAGAGGAAGCATCCCAGCAAGTCAGCAGAGATCCTGACTCAACAAATGAGACAGAGATCCTGAATCCCAGTGCAGTGAAGCAGGCAAAAAACACTCCAGGACCTTCCCATGAGCTCTCAGCATAGCCCTGGGCAGAAAGGCAACATTCAGTGGCCAGACCATTACATGCTTCAGTGTAGTCCCTGGGAAACACAGAAATACTTTACTGGTCTCAGCACATCACAGAACTACCACAAAGCCACCAGCTTAGCACCAGGTAAGATGCCAGAAACTTCCAGCCTTCAGGAGTGAACTACACCCCCCCCACCCTCTTAGTGAAGCACCAGACCAAAGGGCTCCCCTGGACCTCAGAGCAATATCAATGCAATATCAGTTAGACAGTCAGGGCCTGCAATTTCAAGCACAAGATATCTGAAAGTGAACCCCTTTTCCCCTAGAGCAGAGTTCAATTTTAAAAGAAAGGAAAAAGGATGAAAAAAGATGAACAAAAATAATGAATCTGACCATAGAAAATTATTATAGTGAGAGGAAAGTTCAAGACACAAACTCAAAAGAGGACAACAGTGTCAAAATGCCTTCGGACAAAACCCTAAAATAAAAGGGTTTCAAGCTCAGAATGGAAGAACTCAAAATTATATGAGAGAGATAGAAGAAAAATTGTGAAAATAAAGGAAAGTAATTCAAGAGAATCATGAAAAAGGAGTCAACAGCTTGGAAAAAGAAAACACTACTTAAAAAGTAGATTTGGTGAAATGGGAAAGGACATCCAAAAATCCACTGAAGAATATAACTCCTTAAAGTAAAACTGACCAAATGGAAAAGGAAATGCAAAACTGAGGGAAATAACTTCTTAAAAAGTTAGAATTGGGCAAGTGGAAAATAATGTTTTTATGACACATCTAGAAAAGATCAAACAAAAACAATAGAATGAAAAAACAGAAGAAAATGTAAAATACCTCACTGCAAAAGCAACTGACCTGGAAAAGAGATCCAGGAGAGCCAGTATTAGAATCATTGAACTATCTGAAAGGTATACTGAAAAGGAGAACCTAGACAGCATCTTTTAAGAAACTATCAAGGGGGGGCAGTAGGTGGCAAAGTTGGATAGAGCACCGGCCCTGGAGTCAGGAGTACTTGAGTTCAAATCTGACCTCAGACACTTAAAGATTACCTAGCTGTGTGGCCTTGGGCAAGCCACTTCACCCCATTTGCCTTGCAAAAACTAAAAGAAAAGAAATTATCAAGGAAAACAGCACTGATATCCTGGAATCAGAGGGCAAACTAGTTACTGAAAGAACCAACTATGGCTGGGATGGCTACATGGTGCAGTGGATAGAGCACTGGTCCTGGAGTCAGGAGGATCTGAGTTCAAATCCAGTCTCAGACACTTAATAATTACCTATATCTGTGAACTTGGGCAAGTCACTTAACTCCAACACCTTGCAAAAACCAAAAAAGAAAAAATTTAACTATGCCCAAAGGGCAATAAAATTATTAATTATTAAATAATTAATTATTTAATGATGAAAATATTAAAAAATAAAATTTTAAATCCTTTGATTCAGCAATATCCCTACTAGGATAAAAAAAGATAAAAATACAAACATGTACCAAAATATTTATAGCAACTCTTTTTGTGGTGCAAAGAATTGGAAATTAAGAGGATCCCCATCAATTGGGGAATGGCTGAGCAAGTTATAGCATATGAATGTTATGGAGTACTATTATTCTGTAACAAATCATGAGTGGTAGGGTTTTAGAAAAGCCTGGAAAGATTTGTATGAAATGATGTTGAGTAAAGTAAGTGAAACTAGAAGAATGTTGTCACATTAGCAGCATCATTGTGAGTGATCACTTATGATTGACCCAGCTCCTCTTGGCAGTTCAGGGATTAATAACAATCCTGAGAGACCTGTTAAGAAAAATGCCATCCACAATCAGAGGGGAAAAAACTCTAGAGTCTGAGTATGGAGCAAAGCATACTATGTTCACTTTTTAAAGTTTCCATGTTTTTTCATTCTTTCTTATGGTTTTTCCCTAGTTCTAATTTCTCTTTTATGACATGAATAATATGAAAATATGTTAACTGTGAATATACACATACAACCTCTATCAGATTGTTGCCATGGGGAGAGGGTAGGGAAGGGAGGGTAGAAGAAAAATGTGGAATTCAAAAGCTTGCAAAAGCTTGGAATTGGAAAAAAAATTGATATAATTTTTTAAAAAGAAAGATTCTACCAATCACCTCAGAAAAGAGATTCCAAAATAAAAACTCCAAAGAATATTTTAGTCAAATTTCAGAACTGTTGGGTCAAGGGAAAATACTGCAAAAGGTCAGAAAGAAATAATTCAAATTTCAGTGAACACGATCAAGATTACATAGGATTTAGTAGCTGCAACGTTGAAGGAGCAGAGGACATGGAACATGATATTCTTGAAGGCAAAGGAGTTAGGACTATAACCAGGAATCATCTACCTAGTGAAATTAAGCTAAATAGTTCAAGGAAAATAATGATCATTTAATGAAATAGAAGAATTTTAAAGCCTTCATAAGAAGACCAGAATTGAACAAGAAAGTTCTCCAGTATCAAGAGCCAAGAGAAGTCAAAAAAGGGAAAAGAAAACATAAAGGATTCGATGTAACTGGACTAGTTACATCCCTACATGGGAAGATAATACTTGTAATTCTTAAAAAATATACCACTAATGTACAGCTAAGGGATACACATAGACAGAGGGTATTGGTGTAAGGTAAATGTGAAGGAATGACATAAAAAATAAAGAATAAGAAAGAGAAGTACACTGGGTGCAGAAGAAAGGGAGAGGTACAATGGGATAAAACATTCAACACAAGGAGGCATGAAGCATTTATTATAATGGAGGGAAAGGGGAGTGTGGATAATGGATATCTCTTGAACCTTACTCTCATCAGGAGTGGCTCAAAGAGGAAAAACATACACAATCAGTTGAATATAGACATCTATCTTACCAGACAGGAGAAAAAAGAGGAGTTTAAGTAAAGGGAGACTAACAGATGGAAGTGCAGATGAAGGAGGCAGTGGACTGATAAGAAGAGAAAGGGTGAAAGGAGAGAAGACAAAAAGGAGGAAAAATAGAATAGAGGGAAATAGGTCATACACATAACTGTGAAAGGTAATGAGATGAACTCTCCCATAAAACAGAAATGGATAGCAGAGTGGAACAAAACCCCAAATCCTACAATATATGCTATTTACAGGAAACACACTTGAAACGAGACACACACACACACACACACACACAATAAAGGTAAGGGGCTGGAGCAGAGTTTATTATGCTTCAACTGAAAAAAAAAAAAGCAGGGGTAGCAGTCTTGATCCATCTAGCTGCCCTAACTTGATTTTAGAGAAAAAAAGGTTGACTAATAAATAATTTATATTGTGAACTGAGTTATTTACTCTTTGGGGATAATTTCAGATTGCTCTCCAAAATGATTAGATCAGTTCACAATTCCATCAACAATGAACTAGCATGCTGATTTTTCCACAACTCCTCCAAAATTTGTCACTTTTCTATCATTTTAGTCAATCTAGTAGTTGTAAAATGATATCTTAAGGTTGTTTTTATTTGAATTTCTCTAATATAAATTATTTATTAGTCAACCTTATTTTCTCTAAAATCAAGTTAGGGAAGCTAGGTGGTACAGTGGATAGAGCACTGGCCTTGAATTCAGGAGGACCTGAGTTCAAATCTGATCTTGAACACTTAGTAATTGCCTAGCTGTGTGACCTTGGGCAAATCACTTAACCCCATTAATTTAAATAATGAAATTTAAAAAAATAAGTTATAAATTCTGGTTTATTTCACAAAGGTTTTCCAATCCTACAAATTTAACTTTATGCAGACTGACCCCTAGATTAATGCTTATCTCATTCACCTTTAAACTCATCAGGTATATTATTTACTTTTTTTTAATTGAAATTTTATTTTATTTTTACAGTAACATGAAGTGGTAGTTTTTCAACATTTATCCAGGTATTGCAAATTTATGAGTTCCACATTTTTCTATCACTCTCCCTAAGGCAGTGAATAGTGTGATCAAAGTTGTAAGGGGCAACTAGGTGGTAAAGTGGATAGAGCACTGGCCTGGAGTCAGGAGGACTTGAGTTCAAATCTGACCTCATTCATTTAATAATTAAAATCTGTGTGACCTTGGGCAAGTTACTTAACCCCA
Source organism: Macrotis lagotis (assembly GCF_037893015.1). NCBI lineage: Eukaryota > Metazoa > Chordata > Mammalia > Peramelemorphia > Peramelidae > Macrotis > Macrotis lagotis. The sequence continues at coordinate 33,320,763 of NC_133665.1, forward strand.
TTACCTTTGGGGAGGAAAAAGTTGTATATATACTTAACATATTAGTCATTTTGTGGAAGAGGAATTAGAACTAAGGGAAAGGAAAAAAGCTTTGAGAAAGGAAGAAAAAATACAAAAGAAGTTTTTAAAAAGTGAACACAGTATACATTCAGATTCTGTGGTATATTCTCTGAATGTGGATGACACTGTCTATAATAGGGCTTTTTTTTTTTAGGTTTTTGCAAGGCAAACGGGGTTAAGTGGCTTGCCCAAGGCCACACAGCTAGGTAATTATTAAGTGTCTGATACCGGATTTGAACCTAGGTACTCCTGACTCCATGGCCGGTGCTTTATTCACTACGCCACCTAGCTGCCCTTATAATAGGTTTCTAAAGGTTGTCCTTGATCTCTGACCTGCTAAGAGGAGTTTCATCCATCACATGATCATCTCACAATGCTTTTGCTAATATGCACTGTTTCCCTCACTCATCTTGTTCATAATTCTTTCCATGCTTCTCTAAAGACTGACCAGTCATGATTTCTTATAGAACAATAGTACTCTACAAAATTTATATACGATAATTTGTTCAGCCATTTTCTGATTGATAAGTATCCCTCTCAATTTCCAATTCTTTGCCACTTCAAAAAGAGAGCTGCTATAAATATTTTTGAACATATGAAATTTTCCCCATTTTTTGTTATTTCTTTTGGTTATAGGTCTAGTATTGGTATTGCTGGGTCAAAGGACATGATCAATTTTATTGCTCTTTGGGCATAGTTCTGGATTCTTTCGGGAATGGCTGAATCAGTTCACAACTATACCAACAATACATTAATATCCTAGTTTTCCCACATCCCTTCCCACATGGATCATTTTGTTTTTTTGTCATCTTAGCCAATCTGATAGGTATGAGATGGTACCTTAATTTGCATTTTTTTCTAATCAATAATGATTTGGAGCATTTTTTCATATGATTATAAATAGCTTTAATTTCTTCATCTGAAAACTGCCTATTGATATCTTTTGAACATTTGTCAATTGGAGAATGATTTGTAATCTTATAAATTTAATTCAGTTCTCTCTCTCTATGTGTGTGTATATATATATATATTTATTAGAAGTGAGACCTTCATCAGAAACACTAGATTTGAAAAATTGTTTCTCAGCTTTCTATTTTACTTCTAATCATGACTGTATTGGTTTTGTTAGTGCAAACATTTTTTAATAAAGTCAAAATCAATCATTTTGCAATTTATTATGCTTTCTATGTCTTATTTGGTCATAAATTCCTTCCCATTTCATAGATCTGACAGATGGAATATTTCTTGATCTGTTAATTGGTTTATGGTATCACCTTTTATGTCTAAATCCTGTACCCATTTTGACTTTATTTTGGCATAAGGTATGAGATGTCAGTCTATGCCTAGTTATTGACATATATTTTCCAGTTTTCCGAGTAGTTTTTGTCAAATAGTGAATTCTTATCCCAGAAGCTAATGTCTTTGGGTTTGTCAAATAGTAGATTACTACAGTGATTTACTGTGGTATCTTTTGTACCTACTCTAATTTACTAGTCCATTATTCTATTTCTTTTTTTTTTAGGGTTTTTTTTTTTTTTTTTTGCAAAGCAAATGGGTTTAAGTGGCTTGCCCAAGACCACACAGCTAGGTAATTATTAAGTGTCTGAGGCAGGATTTGAACTCAGGTACTCCTGACTCCAGGGTCGGTGCTCTATCCACTGTACCATCTAGCCGCCCCCATTGTTCTATTTCTTAACTAATACTAGGCAGTTTTAATGACTTTGCTTTATAATACAGATTTAGTTCTGGTAAGCCACCTTCCTTTCCATTTTTTTCATCAATTTCCTTGATATTCTTGATCTTTTGTTGTGCCATATAAGTTTTATTATTATTTTTCCTAGCTCTGCAAAAGAAATTTTGGTATTTTAATTGGTATGACATCAAATATGTATTTTAATTTAGGTAAAACTGTCATTTTTATTATATTTAGCTCAGCCCAACCAAGAGAAATTTATGTTTTTCCAATTGTTTAAATTTGACTTTAAATGGAATTTCTCTACCTCTTGCCCTTGGGCTTTATTGTTCATACACATCTTATATTTATATATGTATTATATATATATATATATATATATGTATATATATATATATAAATGATTTGTATGGTTTTATTTTATATTCTGCTACTTTGTTGAAGTTGTTAATTGTTCCAAGTAGTTTATTAGTTGATTTTTCTAGGATTCTCTAAGCTTACCATCATATTATCTGCCAAGAGAAAGTTTTGCTTCCTCATTGCCAATTCTTATTCCTTCAATTTCTTTTTCTTCTCTTATAGCTAAAGCTAGCATTTCTAATACTATATTGAATAGCATTAGTGATAATGGCATCCTTATTTCGCCTCTGACTTAAATGCTCCTGGTTTAATTCCAATGCATATAATGTTTGTTGATGGTTTTTAGATAGATACTGTTTATTATTTTAAGGAAAAGTTCACTTATTCCTATATTCTCCAGTGTTTTTAATAGGAATGAATGTTGTAGTTTGCCAAAGGCTTTTTCACCATCTATTGAAATAATCATATGATTTTTGTCACTTTTGTCATTGATATGATCAATTATGGCGATTGTTTTCCTGATATTGGACCATCCCTGCCTACCTGGTAAAAAAAAAAAATCACCAGGTATATTTTTTTAAAACAGGCTACTTAAATCCCCCCCCTCCCCACCCCATGCTCCTTACTTCAAAGAAGAACCAGATAAATGAAGAAGTGAGAAAATATAGGCAAATGTCTTGAATTGTTTTGCAAATCAATTAAAAAGCATTTTTAAACACCTATTTTGTGTCAGGATTGTGCTAGGGTGCTAGAGACACAAACACAAGACATGGAACAAGAGGCTTGCAAGAGATTTATTGTTGGAAGAATGAGTAGAATGAGCTTATTTGAACAAGCAGTTTAATACTACATTGGAGGGATGATGAAACAAAAACTAGTTGTAGGAAGTAGTCATTTTCTATGGCCAATTTCAGACAGCATCATTAAAAAACTTAACACTGCATTGATATTTTATATAATACTAGTGTCTGGGTTACTAAATTAGGTTGGAAGTTGTAGTAAATCTTTCAGGTCTCCAGACTTCCAATTACAGCACTGAAAAATAGCTTCTTACTAAATACAGTATAACCCTAGAGGCCTAAAAGAATTCACACACACACACACACACACACACACACACACACACACCTGTAAATTTAAGGGAAATGATGTCAAAACAGTACAAATTTCTAATATCAGATACAGTTGATAGGCATCATTGAAAAAATAATTTGTTAAATACAGTAGTATCTTGGAGATCTGAGTTAGGACATCTTCTAGCATTACCTCCTCTATATAAATCAGAACTTAGATCCTAGAAAAATCTGGCTTATTAATAATTAAAGGAATAGAAAGACTAAGGATAGAAGTGGAGAATATCATTCATCAATAAAAGAAAGACATAATTGTCATAGATTTAGAGCTCATCTCCTATAGCACCCATCATTTTTAGAGGAGGAAGGTGAGGTCCAGATTGGTTTTAGACTTGCCCCAGTTTACATAGATAACAGATGGCAGAACTAGGATTCGAATCAAGTACTCTACTCCAGATCCTAGAAGAGGTGGCACCTCTGATGTGTTGATTAAGCAAAGGAAGGATTTTAACAGGTAGAAGCAGGGAGAAAGTATTTCAGGCATAGAGGACAAACTGACTAATGAAGAACAATCCATTTTGGCCAGAATATAGGTGAGAAGAAAAGTCAAGGGAGAAGAACTTGTGGCAGGCAGTAAAGGTAGATTGGAGTTGGCTTTTGAAAGACTTTAAGTGCCAGACTAAGACATTTATACTTTTTTCAGTTGACAATAGGAAACCACTGAAGAGTTTTAAACATGGCAGTGATATATTTAAACCCATGCAAAAGGTTGGAGGATGGCAGCAAGAAGACCAAAAAATGAAACTATTATAGACCACAAGAGAAGTAATAAGGGCTTTCATTAGATTGGGTGCAAAGGAAAAAGAAAGGAGGGGAAGCAAGAGTCAACAATTGATTGGGTATTGGGGAAGAAGGATAGGGAAGAGTCAAAGATGATTAAAAAGCTATTCTTGAATGATTGAAGAAATGGTGGCTCTATTAATAGGAATAGCAAAGTTGGAAAGAGGCATTATCAGAAAGAAAATGCTAAGTTTTCATTCGGATCTATTTAATTTGAAATGTCAAAGGTAAACATAATATTGGTTGTACTAGATAAAGTATTAGACTGGAGTGAGGCTAGACATAAATTTGTAATTCCTATGTACAGACAATAATTTAATTCACTTTAAAATCACTGAATTTTAAAGCTCAAAGATATCTTTAAGAAATTACCTACTTATGTGAGCTTGGGACTATTACTGAACCCTAACATTTTTTTCATCTATAAAGTAAACAGACTGATTGATCTACCAAACTGGGCTTTTTGGTTATTTGTAAGTCCTGGTAAAGACATATTCAAGTAAGATGTCTAGAAACTTCTGGCTCCAAAGTGAAGAATTTGAATTCCCTTAATGTTTAAATTGGACTAAATTAAAATAGGTTCTGATATTTAGGAGGCAGCTAAGAGGCACATGAATAGAATGTTGGAACTGGAGTCAGGAAGACCTAGGTTCAAATAGGACCTCAGATATTAAACTTGGGCAAGTTACTTAACCTCTGTTTGCCTCAACTGCAAAATAGGGATAATAAAAGCACTTATCTTGAAATGTTGTTGGGCGGCTAGGTGGCATAGTGGGGGTGGCTAGGTGGCGTAGTGGATAAAGCACCGGCCTTGGAGTCAGGAGTACCTGGGTTCAAATCCCGTCTCAGACACTTAATAATTACCTAGCTGTGTGGCCTTGGGCAAGCCACTTAAACCCATTTGCCTTGCAAAAATCTAAAAAAAAAAAAAGAAATATTGTTGTGAGAATTAAATGAAATAACATTTTTAAACCAATTAACACAAAGCTTAACAAATGGCAGGTGATTAATAAATGCTTATTTCTTTCTCTACTTATTCAGTCCCTAAGTCACTTTCTAAAATGATAAACTTGTTATGATCACCAATGAAGAATAACTCAATGAATGAGTGAACCAATCAAAGACATATTAACCAGCCACTTTGTGTCAGCAACTGTTAAATTTTGTGGATTAAAAAGATTAAAAATTAAACAGTACCTGCCTTAAAGGAGCTTACAAAATGAATTTGAGGGGGAAGGCATTAATAGCTGAGATAAAGATATACTTCATGATTGGAGGTGCCATTTGAGTTGAATTCTGAATGAAAATAGAGATTCTAAGAGAATTATATTCTTGATAGGGCGACAACTTTAAAAAGGCATAGAAACAGAAGTTAATGTTGATTGATTCAGAGCAAAAGGAAAAGGAAGACCTTCTCAATGTACCTACAACTCACACTTTTACCACTTTTTTGTCATCCACACAAATGATACCTAATGGAGTGTCTGTCATGTATGTGTATGTGTGTGGTAAATGTCTGAATATCATAAGATAGTTTTATAATGCTCTTTGGGCCAACAGTTATAATTCCTCCCATCCCCTCTTTATATAGATGACTAATTTGTTCTTGAGTATCTGCTTAAATGGGCTTTGATATTATCATTCACACAAACAGAAAATTCTCTCCTACCAGACTATGCAACTAGAGTAGAGTGTGAGTTGTATCTTTTTTCCCCAATTACATGCAAAGAAGTTTTCAACATTCATTCATGTGCAAGTTGATGAATTACACATTTTTCTACCATCTCCCCTTCCCTCCTCTCCACTGGCACCAAACAATAGGGTACAAGTTGTACATGAACAATCGTGTTTAACATATTTCCATATTAGTCAAGTTGTGAAAAAGGAACAAGAATTAAGAGGGGAAAAAACATGAGAAAGAAAAAAACAATAAATTTTTAAAAGTGAACATAATATGCCTTGCTATATATTCATGGTTGTGTTTTCCCTAGATGTGGATGTTATTTGATATTACAAGTCTCTCAGAATTGTCCTTGATCACTGAACTGCTGAGAAGAACTGTGTCCATCATAGTTTATCACTTTACAATATTGCTTTAAATGTGTACAAATGTTCTGGTTCTGCTCACTTCATGCAGCATCAGTTCTTGGAATTCTTTGCATACTTTTCTAAAATCTGTCCCCTCATGATTTATTACAGAACAATAGTACTCCATAACATTCATATACTATAAATGTTCAGTCATTCCCTAAGTGGTGGATTATCTCTCTCTCTCTGCAAGGCAATGGGGTTAAGTGACTTGCCCAAGGTCACACAGCTAGGTAATTATTAAGTGTCTGAGGTCGCATTTGAACTCAGGTCCTCTTGACTCGAGGCTGGTGCTCTATTCACTGTGACACCTAACTACCCCAGTGGATTATTTCTTGAGGAGATTTAACAAGACTGGATTCCAAAATCTATCCTCCACAAACTCTTGGAATCTTTGACTTACTGAGCTGGAGAGCCATAAGAGCTTCTGGAAGATTGAGAATTATTGAAAAGATTTTTTATCATTTTTGCTGTTCATTAAAACATACATCTGAAATACATGATTCATAATCACATGAATATTATATTTTTATTATTTGTGTACAGAAATCTACATGAAAATATTTATGGTTTAAATTTCACTTAGGCAACTTAACAACACAAATTTAGACTTTGTTTTGTAAGTATACAAACTTGAGATCTTGAACCAGACTAAATTATTTGGAAAAATGTTTAATGGAAATAAGTAAAAAATACAATAAAACCCAGATAACGTCGATTTGTGGTTTCTAAGTCATTATGTGATCTTCATGGATCTGTTTCTCTTTGAGTTTGGCATGTGTGCAGTCTCTTGAAGCCCCAAAGAAAGATAATACAGATTTCTCATAATTACCTCAGATGCATTGTACTGGCAAAGAGAGACAAATTGTAAAATCCAATGCTGAAAGATCTGTGAATTTGTTTGAGCTTTTTGAAAAGCAAATCAGCATCATACAAAAAGCCACATAACTAGCATACACTTTGACTAAGTAAGGTCATTGCTAAGACTATAATTTAAGGATGTTATTTTTCAATAATAAAAATAGTAACTAACATTTATATAATGCTTACTATGTATCAAGCATTTTACAATTATTGTCTCCTTTAATCCTCACAACCCTGGAGGTTAGATGTTATTATCATCTCTATTTTATAGATGAGGAAACTGAGGCAAACAGAGCTCACCTCTGTGACTTTAGAGATACATAGTAAGTACATGACATTGCATTTGAACTTAAATCTTCCTCCAGACCCAGCCTTCTTTCAACTGTGTCATCAAACTTCCATTTCTAAGGGTTTGGGGGGGAGGGAAGGGATTGCTATAAAAAAAAGATGTAAATGTGTCTTACAGTTGGAGAATGACCAAACCATCAGTAGTACTGGAATGGAATAGGAGTATATTGCGCCTTTCTTCTATTATTTCCAATTTATCCTTTCTATATCTTTTTTTATATACAGTTGTTTTTCTGTCCTCTTCCCCATTAGATTATGAAAGTTCATGAGTAGGGATTGTCTTTGTTTTTTTTTTTTGATACCTGTAACATTTAGTACAGAGACTGGTGCTTAACAAATGGTTATTGACTGCTATAAGAAATTAAAATATGAAGATTTCAAAAAAATAAGAGAAGACTTGTATGAAATGATCCAGAATATGGGACAGTTTAGGTGGCATAGTGGATAGAGCACTGGCCCTGGAGTCAGGAGGACCTGAGTTCAAATACGATCCCAGGCACTGAATAACTACCCATTTGTGTGACCTTGGCAAGTCACTCAAATCCCACTGCTTTAAATAAATTTTTTAAAAAAGAAATGATCCAGAGTAAAGTAGAATGAAAACAATAGGCTGGCTAGGTGGTGCAGTGGATAGAGCACTGGAGTCAGGAGTACCTGAGTTCAAATCTGGCCTCAGACACTTAATAATTACCTAACTGTGTGGCCCTGGGTAAGCCACTTTACCCCATTGCCTTGCAAAAACCTAAAAAAACCAAAAAAAATATACAATTTAACTGATGCTAGAATTATGCAGAAAAAATGAATTAATAGATAAGGAAATGAATGACTAAATAATAATAAAATAAAATATGGAAAAACTTCAAAGGGAATATGGAAGAAAATAGGATGTTTTTGTTATTGTCTTGTCAAAATCCATATGCACATTTTAACTGAAAAGAATGGAAGTTTGCATTTTATATATAGATTGATATGTATGCATATATGATCTTTTTTATCTCATTTGAATGTTTATTCAATATTTATTTGAATGCTTGTTTTGTTGGCCAAGTTTAGAATAAACAACAAAATAATAATAATCGTCATAAGTGAGGAAAAACTCATGAGGTAAGTACTTGAAACTAAGTTGGCTAGAGCATCAAATATGGAAGGGAAAAATCATCCCCACTTCTTCCTTCTGTTAGCCCATCTGTTGCAAAGTAAAGATATTCAAACACTCAATGGCATCCACTGCAGGGATCTAAACATGGCCTGTACTTCTACTCAGCAGCATTCCCTGAAAGATTCTCTAACTGTCCTCTATCAAAGAACACTGTGGGAGATTTTGGTCCTGACCGAGACTTCATAGTTTAAATCTCATAATGTGGGTCCATGAAGAATAATGGTTAGAAGCATATTCTCTGGCTGAGTTTGCATCAGCAGAACCTGGCAACCTAGAAAGGTAAGGCAGAGTGGATTTGCCATTGGGTTGTTATTTTTTCCCCCTGAAATACTCCACCTTACCTAAACATATTACGCCCTGTATAGTCTTTTGTAATACAATTGTTATTATAGGTAAACCTAGGCAGGTGGGGGGAAAATGATTGACATCAGAACCTCAGTCATTGACATAGTCTTTCTTACACAATGAGATCTCTGTGGAGCCTTTCCAACTTGAGTGGTTATGACATGTTGTAGATGCCATTTGCAGGAAAGCAAAATTGTAGCACAGGGGAAATGGTGAATGTGCTATTTCACATTAAGTGCATTAGATCTTTCCTAGAAGATATTGTTGAAAGATATTGAAACAGAGGTTCTAGGACTAGCAATGACTTGTTAATTCTTTGGGGAGACAAAGCACTCATCTTTCTCACACTACATAATTAAATCTAACATGGAACAAAAATACAAGTTGTATTTCAGATGTATTCTCAGAAACAGTTTTGGGGGGGAAAATTCAAGGAAAAGTCAAGGTATGACCTCAATAAAGGTTCTTTCTAAAAGAAAAGTTTAATGCTAATCATTTCAAAGCAAAGGACAATAATTCTTTGTCCCTACCACAAAATACTTGATCTCAGATACTTGGGCTGTTCGAATTCTCCTTCCATTCAAGAAAGAACATGATAGAGCTGGCCTAGAAAGTCAGTCAGTTCATTTTCCTTCCATATTCAAGGAGTCTAACTGGTGATTGTATTTCAGGAAGGAGACAATTAAATGTAGATAAGTACTCTGCCTGATTCTGACAGTCACTATCTTTGTAGCCTAGGGTTATCAGTTTATGTCTCCATTTGGTATTTTGGCATTTAAACTCTTATGGACTCCAATAACGTAAAGTAAAATTAGGCCCATTTTACAGCAAATATATTTAGAGTGAACCTCTTATATTATCAACAATCAGTGTTATGTAGAAGAAGGAGCTGTAGACTATTATAAAGTAGATTCATGTGCTCTCTAAATACAGAAATATGGTAGGTATATATTTGGCATTGATAAATGTCAGAGATTGTGATTTCTGCCTGTGAAGGGGCAGGAAGAAGGCCATAGCTAGACACTTGCTCCTTCCTTTGTCTATCTCAAAGGGGTCCTGGACTAGAATTCTATCTATCTATTAGAACTCAAATAAATTTATATTTAAAGGTACAATACTTTAGGGAAAGAGAAGGATATTTTTTTCTGATTGCTCTCAGGGAGAAGGTAATAACTTAGAATTACAAACTTGACTCCTTTCCACCAAATACCAGTTGTACAAAGGCCCATCACAAATAGTGAATAGTGAGTAAACTTATTTATAAAAGCAAAATAATAAACAGAAGTTACAGACAGGAAGTAGGAGAGTGTTGAATAAGCTAGCTGTTCTCAAAAGTAGGATATATGAATCCTGCAGGTCACCAAATCCTTTTCATGGGGCCTAGTAGGATAAAATTATTTTCATCATCATCATCATAAAAAAATGTTATTTACCTATTATCATATTTCTCCCCTTCCAGCTACATATCTGTATGGGGGCTAAATTTTCTTTGCCTGCTTTAATCAAAATAACATATCATAATGGTTTGATTGAAGGAATTTAGCTGTCTTCTATTCAGTCAGACACTGATGTGACTTATAAAAATATGTAAAGTAATGCTATATTGTTTTACTTGCTAAATTTTTATGGAAAACATTTTAAATGTTATTTATGATAACATGTAATGGATTTGTTATTGTTATTTAAATGAATAAGTAGTTTTTTAAATTCTCAGTTTTAATTTATAATATGGTAAACATCACTAGATATAACAGGCTTAAACAAAAATTCTTTAGTATCCTTATAATTTTTTGTTTTTTCAAGGCAATGGGGTTAAGTGACTTGTCCAAGACAGCCAGTTAATTATTAAGTGTCTTAGGTCACATTTGAACTCAGGTCTTCCCTGACTCCAGGATCAGTGCTCTATCTACAGCGCCACCTAGCTGCCCTGATCCTTATAATTTTTAAGAGTGTAAAGAGGATCTCAAACCAAAAGAATAGAAATCTGTCTAGGGTAGACTAAACAAAGTTGCTGTTCAGGTGTGTCTGACCCTTCATAATCCCATTTGGAATATTCTTTCTTTTTTCTTTTTTAAATTAAATTAAAATTTTTTTCAAATACATGCAAAAGTAGATTTCAACATTTATCCATTTGTAAGTTTATGAATTATACATTTTTCTACTACCCTCCCTTCCCTACCTACCCCGTCCCATGGCGGCAAACAATCTGGTACAAGTTGTACATGTACAATCGTGTTTAGCATATTTCCATATAAGTCATGTTATAAAAGAGGAACTAGAACTTTGGGGGGAGGAGACCATGAGAAAGAAAGAAAAAAAACAAAATAAATTTTAAAAAGTGAACATAGTATGCTTTTCTCTGTTTTCAAATCTCATAGTTTTGTTTTGGTTTTTTTTTATTTTGGGTTGTTTTTTTCCCTGGATGTAAATGGTGTTTTCATTAATAGGTCTGTCAGGATTGTCTTTGATCACTGAACTACTGAGAGGAGCTGTGTCCATCAGAGGTGATCATTTACAATGATGCTGCTAATGTGATGATGCTCTTCTGGTTCTCCTTATATCACTCAGCATCACTTCATGCAAGTCTTTCCAGGTTTTTCTAAAGCTCTGCCACTCATGATTTCTTACAGAACAATAGTACTCTTCCCATTCATATACCATAACTTGTTTAGCCATTCCCTCAATTTCCAGTTCTTTGCCACTACCAAAAAAGAAAACTGGTATAAATATTTTTATATATGTGAGTTTTTCCCCCTTTTTAATGATCTCTTTGGTATATAGACCTAGAAGTTGTATTGCTGGGTCAAAGGATATGCACAGATTTATTGCCTTCTGGCAGCAGTTCCAAATTGCTCTGCAGAATGGTTGGATCAATTTGGAATTTTTTTTGACAAAGATCCTTAAGTGGTTTGCCATTTCCTTCTCCAGCTCATTTTATATATGAGGAAACTGATGTAAACAGGGTGAGGAGATTTGCCCAGGATCACACAGCTCATAAGTGTATGAAGCTAGATTTGAACTCAAAAAGGTAAGTTTTCCTCTTTCCAGAAAGACTATCCACTACACCACCTAGCTTAACCAAGGAGAGAGGGAACAATCTTACTGTGGGGAATTCATTCATAGCAGCCTTTAAATTTCTAAGTTTTAGAAGTCAAAGAACTTACTCGGAATACCAGCTTTCCTAGAGGCCCTAAGGTTTCCAGTAACTCTTCAAAAACTTGTACTTGCCTATCATGATTCCCTGCTTCTAAGTCTTTCCTCAACAATTTCCTTTACACAGTACCATGAAAATTCTCTCAGCCAATAGCAGGTGATATCTCCCTCACTTAACACCACAGATCACAGGTGGGTAGCTAGGTGACATAGTGGGCAGAGTGCAGATCCTAGAGTCAGGAAGATTCATTCAAAATTTAAATTTGGCCTCAGACACTTATTAGCTGGATGACTTTGGGAAGTTATTTAATCCTCTTTGACTCAGTTTCCTCATGTAAAATGAACTGGAGAAGAGAAACTGCAAATCATTCTAATATGTTTGCCAAGAAAACTCTAACTGGGGCCATGAAAAGTCAGACATGATTGAAAAAAGACTAAACATCAACAAGAGATCTTAGGGTTGACTCAGAAAAGTTGATCCAGACTTAAGAAGTGGGTTCTAGTTCTAACTCAGTCACTAACTTTCCATGTGATCTTGAGCAAGTAATTTTATATCCTTATACCTCAATTTTCTCATATGTTAAATGGAAAAGTTGGAATAGATAATCTCCAGGTCCCTTCTAGTTATAAATTATAAGGAGCTGCTGAATCTAAATCATACACTGAAGTTAATAGGGATATATAGAGTGGATAGATGTACTGTGGCTCCCAGAACAGCACCCTTCCTTGTCTGTATTCCCTCAAAATGATTATTTACAATAGAGAAAAACATTAATATTCCTCAGTTTACTTTTGTTCTGGAACAAAAATTGTTTTAAAAAATCTTAATAACAACAAAAAAAACCCCAAATAAACAAAAAAACCTTAGGAGTTACTCTTACAGAGCAAAATACAAATTGGGTGTTGGCTAAATATACACTTTGTTTTCACAACATTAAGTTGAAGACTGCTTGCCCCATGGCAAAATGGAAGAAAGTCACTAGTCAGTTCTTTTTTTGAGAAGTTAGGAATCTTTATAGGAAAAAGGTAACTATAGCAAGCATTATAAGTTTGTCTAAACAGGAATCACCTTGAGGCACTTACCTATTCATTCTACTCGGTTTGAACTCTGATGATGAACCTCTACACCTGGAGGGGAAATATGGAGAACTTTTAAACAGAGGTTCCATCTACCTCAACTTGGGGTGGGGGACAAGTTTAAGCTGCAGGTCATTGACCTACTGCTGGGGGGGGGCAAGAAAGAGGGGAAGGGGAGGAGGAAAAGAAAGGAGAGGAGAGGAGAGGGAAGGGAGGAGGTAGTAGTGGTGATGGAAGAGGAGGAAGAAGAGGAGGAAGAGCATTGCTATTACCCTAATCCAAAATTATGACAATACCTTACTAACTGGTCCTTCTGCTTCTCTTCACTTCAAAAATATTTTTCTGGTCAGGAGGTGAGGGCTAGCCTAGGGGTCCAGGGCCCAAGTTTTGGAAGGATAGGAACAGAGATGGCACAAAATATAAACTCATGGAATCAGAGTTGGAAGGTTAATACTTGCGTTTTCCAGATGAGCTTGAGGCACAAAGCAGGTGAACCTAGTCCAAAGAGAGTAGTCAAGGCAGAGAATGGCAAGTACAGACAGGCAGGTTAATTGATCAGGTGCAAAAGATCACCTAACTCAAGGAAGGTTTTGCAAAATATTTTCTATACAATCTCAAACAAGCCTATGAATTAGGCACACATAGATATTATTAGCCCCATTTTAAAAAGGAGTAAACAGATTCAAAATGGCTTGATTTCAAGTGGAGCTGGCAAGTATTAAAGTTGGGATCAAAGGAACAATTTGAACCCAAGTTTTCTTGACAAGTTCCACAGCACTCTTTCCCCTTATGACATCTTGTTTCTCTTGTAAGTACTGAATCAGGAGCATAGGCCAAAAGAGGTCAGGATCTAAGCAAGAGGTCTAATTAATGGGCACTAGCAGTAATAATAGTACTAACAAAGCTTGACATTGAACTAGTTGCCTTATGAGGTGGAGGCCCTTTATGTAAGACCTGAAGTAGTCTAAGAGCCTGGGCCAACATGAGCCTTCAGGCACAGACAAGTAACAACACCTGGCTGGAGTGAGGGGGCTGGAGTGAGGGATGCCAGGCAGTTTCATACATTCTCCTTCATTCTGTAGTTCACTCTTCCTAAAATATTTTCATCATTCTTCAGGCACACACTGAAAAACCCTTAATGTCTCCCATTACCTCTAAGATAAAGCTCAAACCTCTTAGCCTAGCACTCAATCCCATTTCATTTTTTTAAAAAATGACTGGGTATCTAAATGCAAGGTTTCAGTCAACTTTCAAACTTTCTCTTACCTCCTCTCTTACACAAACCTTCTGCTCTAGCCAGTCTGATTTCTTCACTCTCAAAGAAACATACTTTATATTTTCCCACGGATATGAGTTCTCCTCTGTTTAATGCAGTCCCTCTTCCTCTCCACCTCTCTTAATTCCAAATTTAACCTTCAAGGCTCACTCCAACTCAAGGTAATTTCTCTTGCCTTTAAAGCTCTTATGCCACTCCTTAAAGTAGTATTTTCTTTTGCTGGCTTTTATTATTACTGAAAGTTTTACGGGTTTCTTTTTCTATCCAACTATACTTGAAAGTAATCATTTTTAACCTAGGATTAATAGAAACCCTTCCAAGAAATTCTTGGATAGACTTCAAGGATCCATGGATTTGTATACATATATACATATATATGCACACATATATATGCATATATGAAACCCTCCCAAGAAATCCTTGGATAGACTTCATGGATTTGTCTATATGTCTATGTTATGATAAGTGTATTTCAAGATAATTGGTTTCCTTCATACCTACAGACTTGACTTTATTTTTCAATTAAAAATATAAATCTGAGGAGTCCATCCAGAGTTTTCACCAGATGGCCAAAGGGGTCCATGACACATACCAAAAAAAAGTGAAGATCCTTGGCTTTCAGGAGAGCAGAGATCATGTCTTTCTATTTTTGTGGCCCCCACAGGTGCCCTATACCTAGCAGGTGATCAAAAATGATTTGTCACTCAACCAAGTGAGAGTGTTAAGCAGGAAATTCCAATCTCCACTGAGTAGGGAAAAAAAGAAAATGACAGACTGCAGCCTGAAGAATTTATTAAGCTAGGTATGACAGATTTTTTGACAGTGACAGTTTAAAATGTATCTGAGTGGGTTTCAAGGAAGGATACAGCCTTTGCTTTAGATGCCTTTAAAAAATATCATTCTCATCTATCTGGAATGGTTTAGGTATAGTACAGTCTCTTGCCTGGAGGCAAGGGGATGGAGTAGATAATCTCTCAAGGTCCCAGCCTTAGGTTTTTTCTGCCTTTGTAATACAGTACATTCTTTGAAAGAAAATAAGTCAGAGAGAGGGGCTATTATTGCTAGGGGACTTTGGGTTTCTTACCCATAAGAATATATATTTTCTTCTCTCTCTCTCTTCTCTCTGTCTCTCTCTCTGTCTCTCTCTCCATTATGAATATACATATATATATATATATGTATGTATTTCCTCCTCCCCCCCTCCTGTTTTCTTAAAGGTGAGTGAGTCTTTTTCAGTCTATGCTCATAAAAACAGATGACCTGGATCTTTATGGGTAGCTAATTGTTTGTTTTTAAGTCATAAAAATGAATTCTTGCTTTGTTTTCAAAGGAACATACACTTCATTCAATCTATACAAACTGAATGACAAGTAGGTGAAGTCCAAGATTTGAAAGATAAAACTTCATTTGTTGATTTTTCTGCTCTGAACTGAAAACAATGAGACAAAGGAGCCAGTTTGTTGATATAAGCTCTATAAAACACAATAATATTAGTCATGTAAATAAGAGAAAATAAAAGTGACTTAACAAGATAAATTTCAACAAGTCACCACATTAGAGATTAAAATATTCTGATTAAGCAAACACTAACTGGGCCAAAAGAAAGGATAAAGAAAAGAGTGATAACTACTGATTCGGAAGACAATGGGTCTCCTTATATCTAAGGCCTAAGGCATTGCCTAACAACAAGAATAGCATTCAGAGGTCAGCTCATACCTCCATTGTGAACCCAAGCTCTGCAGTCATTGTGTATCCCACTTTTTATTTAAAAAAAAATCACTTCATAGTAAAAACCACTACAAAATAAAACCAGCACATTCTCTTTTCTTCCTTCATTAGCACTTTCTCTCTCTCTCTCTCTCTCTCTCTCTCTCTCTCTCTCTCTCTCTCTCTCTCCCCCCCACCATTTCAATCTTCTCTTTTCCTCTCAACAATTGCTAAGGAATCCATTTTGCTTAGTCTGAATTATGTAAGTCTGTGATAGGAATAAAAGGAGTTGCTGTTTTCCAATTTTGTATTTACATTCCTGCTACTCATAACTGGCTTTGTAATTTGCTGGCCTGACTTTCTACACGATGAACAGCCTGCTGTTCTCAAGCTAGGGGGGAAAACAGCCAACTTATCAGTGTTTAAGATTATCCATATACCTGTATTGAACAGTGACTTTCTCATAACCTTTTTTTAAAAGAATATTTGAACAATTGGAGTAACAGTATGGGGATTTGCACTATTTAAATGAAGAGCAATGAATAGGCCTATGCCATTTCTTGAGTCAATATTAGATATTTGTATAGTTTTCTTTATTAAAGTATATATCTATAAATATAAAGAAATAAAATTTCTTGAAACTTTTAACAAGTGAAACCTCTCTGGCTCACACTTCCAGTGGCCTCCTGGCAGAGATTATTACCAGATTGATCAAGCCATATAAATAAGAACCAGTCTACCAAAGTCAGAGCTTGCCTCGTAAGGAAATTATTCCTTATCAGGGCTAGGCAGCTCAGCTGCTGGAAAGGTCCAGTTAGTTGTATCATTGCTCATCCTAAACATCTCCCAATAGATTACATAAATTATGAAATATGGAGTGGGAAGGCATCTATAGAACAAAGCTTGTTAATTGACTAATTCAATCCCTTTATTATGTAGCTAAAGATACAGAAGCCCACGGTTGAAGGTGGGGGTAGGGAGGAGCAAAGAGGTGGCATAACTTGCCACCTATGCTTCAACTCAGAATTGTAATCAGTTTTTTTTAGTCTCAGCCAAAGTTAGAAACCACTTAATGTCTTTTAACCAGAAATCCTCCCACTTATGCCTCCATCTTTAATCCTACCCCTATGCATAATCTATAACAAAGTACCTATCTGCTGTTCTGTTTATCCTGCTCTGCCACAGGGAAAATGAACCCCAGAGACCCTTGGCAGGAATTTTATAGCAATACAGTAATACAGGTCAATAGCCAGAGATTCTGAGCAAAAAAAATATTGCTTCCATGTTATTAAAGCCTTCTTAAGAACTCTTTTAAGGTATAGCTCCCAGGTAAAAAGTTCAGAAGCTGGCAAACCTGAAAAACTTCCTCTCTAGTCCAAAATTTTCCAGAAGTGTTTTGGCAGATGGTAGGGGAAGGTGGAATTTCTCTCTGATCATTAATGTTTGTGACATATTCCTGTTTGCCCTCTCCACACCTACAAATGGGTATTGTACCAGTATATGAGCAGGAACAATTCTGAGATAAAGGGAGTTGGCAGCAAACTATGATTAATAATTTGATGAAGCCAAAGATTCATCCTTTCTTATGGGTTCCTGAAATTCTCACCAATGCTTATGTTTACTATTGGAGGCTCCTGAGAACCTCTCCCTAGTCAAGCAATTCAATTCAATGAATATATATTAAATGCCCACAGTATTCTAGACAATTGTTTGTGCTAGGCATCTGAGATACAATGAAAAATTAATCTTTGACCTTGAGGAGTTTACATTCTATTCAAGCTTATTATTATTAAAGTAACTATGAAAAAAGTACCTTTTCTCTCTCTCTCTCTCTCTCTCTCTCTCTCTCTCTCTCTCTCCTCCCCATTCTTACTGCCAAAGGACTTTCTCCAAATATGATTTGTTTGTTACAGAGCCTTTTCTACTTTATACTGTTATTTATCTTTTTATTTTTATCCTACTGAAAGAACACACAATTTCCTCAAGAAAAAAAAAAACTTCATCAACCATACAATTTTTAAGCGTAGAAACCAGACTAGACTAGCAATTTATAAATTGTAGGATTGTTAGTTACTAAACTCTAACTTTCCTCAACTAGATTATAAGCTCTATAAAAAGTAGATATCACATTATAAAACTCTTTATATACCCCAATTTCTTCCTCTTTAAAAGAAGCAGTAAGGTATAGCACAAAGTATACTGAGCTGGAAGTCAGGAGAACAGAATTTAAACAGAATCTCTGATACCAAATCCATCGCTTTCTAGTTAGCCAAAAAAGAAAATCTAGTTTTTTCCAGAAACAGTTCCCACAACTTACATTCATATAGATTTTGTCAGGTCCCAGGGTCAACTCTAAAAAGGGTAGTTGCCTCTGCTTCTGCTTTTCAAATTCAATGTGGAAGACATATTACTTCACAGAATGGTATTTCAGAATAGGAAAGCACCAGCAATCTGTTTCATATACTCTGCTAGAAAAATTCCCATTATAACACACCCAGAAAATGATCACCCAGATTTTACTTGAAAAGCTCCATTGAGGGCAAAAACTCACTACCACTTTTGGATAGCTTTAATTGTTAGGAAACTTTAATTTTTTTTTCTTATAAATTGATCTCTTTGAAATCCCCCCCCCCCCCCCCCCGCCCCATGCTCTGTCCTCTGAGGATACAGAGAAAAAGTATTCTATTCCCTTTCCCAAGAAATAGTTGTTTAATTACTCGAACACAACTATCATGAATTTGATTGTGGTCAAATCACTAAATCTCCTTGGGTCTCAGTATCCTCAACTAAAATGATGGAATTGTACTAGGAAGAGAACAAACAATTGCATTTAGGAAATCTCACAGCACTTTTGATGATCACAAGTTTAGCTTTGACACAAAATCAAAAATTTGTAACAATATTCTTTCAGTGACATAATATTGCTATGGGAACATCAGTCTCAGAAGAATGAAAATTAAAGAGACCCCAAAGAATAAAAGAGGTAGATATAAGCACTCTATAGCATTTACTATGATGAATTTTGTATTAGAAGTGATATAAAAGATATTCAGGAAATGCATGATCAGTAAATCATGTAATCAGGAAGGAGAAAAAATTGTTGGGACAATATCAGTTGCATTAGTTTCAAAAGAATATAAAAAGAATTACAAGAAAGTCTTAGAAATGTTGGATAGGCACTGTACAAAGGATTTATGAATTATATGTATGGATGGGTTGTTAGGAACTAGGAGAGAGATGAGATCACTGATTCCATGAAGAATTGAAGTATGCCTCTGATCACTCAGTTCTTTCTAGCCAAAATGTTCTTTTTCTGCTTTGCTTATTCATTTCCTAAGAGGTCAAAGGCCCAGTTCAAAGGAAGCCTCCTCCCTGAATTTTTCCCTTATTCTACCAGTGAGAAATATTGTATCCATCTTTGAGCAAGGACAGGTTGGGACTTCCTGCATTTTCTTATCCTACCCTATGTTATTGCTATATGTGTGTGTGTATGTTTTATTTCAGTCATTAGGCTATAAGTTCCATGATAGCAACAACTTTGTTTTATTCTTCTTCATTGTCCCTCAGAGTATTTTGTACATACTAGCTACTCAGAGATAATTTATCAATGAACAAATGAGTTAGTTCATGCAATTAAATGAATAAATCAATAATAAACTAACCCACCCCAAGTGAAAAAGGCACTGTTCACAGCATAAAGATAGACTTTGTCTTTTCCCATTGAAAGTGTTTGCAGAAATCTGACATGACTAGTATATGAGGTACATTTGAGACTTGAATAGGGAAAGAGGGAGGAAATTGGTAAAGTCAACTTACATAAAAGCTGGTAGATTTTTCCTATACAATATAAGTATTTCATAAACCTCTGAAAATAAAAAAGCAGTGCTTGACCCAAAAAGTCAAGAGAGTTAATATGATTGTCCTAACTACATTTTTTTGCTTATTGGAAAGAACCAACCATACAATGAAATAGTCTTTGTTTTTTGAACTGAGGTTTTTTTTTTTTGCATCTTTCCAAAGTGGGCCAGATTTCAAATGAAAGATTCCAAATGAAGAGAGACATGTAGAAGAGGTTCTAAAGAGTCTCTCAGTAGACACAGAATTGTTGAATTTAAAGATAATTGAGTTTGACTTCCACCATAGAACAGTAACCTACAGCCATTAGGATTCTTATTTAACCAGGGCTCATCAATTCTCACTAAATCTTATTCTCAGATTTGAGAAGCTTCAGTTAATGCTAATAAAATAGCTACTATAAAAGAAAAAATCTCCCAGGGAAAACTGGAAATTCCCAGATTTCAAAAAATAACCTTGGACTTGATCAACATCCTAAAAACAGCCATGTGAATAGCTAATGAAGCTGTATAATTTGTCTATGTATTTCTCAAGGTCTTTTAAACAGACTTTCATAGCTGGGGGAAGGGAGGGGAGATACTTTGACATTCAAATAGAACAAAATTGGGACCACATTCCAATAACTTTATGCTTGTTTTTCATTAATTTTCTTATAAAAATTACATAAATGGGTCGTGTGAAGCATTTAGGCAATAAAAGTAAGGAGTTGTAGTTTGCCTTTTGTTATGTTTTTCCCTTTCTCCCCCAAATACATATCTTTTACTAAAGCACATTTTGTGTAAGATGTCTTTCATAAATATAAATAATACTCAAGGTGTTCATATATTGAGAGGAATAGGATTGATAGGAGACTGGAGAGATTTTTTTTTTCCCCTTAGAGATATTATTTTTTCTTTTATTCACAAAGCACAAGGAGATCTTTTTTTGAAACTTCTGAATGGAAGTGCATAACTAAAATTTAGGATATAAACCTCTACTACTATCTTTCTTATCAAACAGTTTGAAAAACATGGATGAGAGGCAATCAATATAGAGATGGAATACTATAATGATGAGTTTTTGGGTCACCTGAATATAGTAACTCCAATCTATAATTCTCTATTATAATAATTGCTCTTATTTTTTTCCTCCTCTGTTCATTCTTCTATTTTTCTCTTCCACCTTATAGTCCTATGCTCTCTTTCTTTCAGTCCTTTTTATTTCTTCTTCATTTGAGTTTTCCCCACAGCCTGACTTTTTTTACTTCCTCTATTTCATTTTGGTTCCATTACTATTATGTGGGGAGTGGATTTCTGCAGAAGAGAGATGAAGTGGGAAACTAAGAGAGCCATGTGAAGAAGAGATGTTGTATTATGTGAATTTGCAAAATATTTTGAAAGTCTGCATTATCTATGTTGCATGTAATGTTGATGAGTATTCCTAAAGTCTAGGCTCATCCCTTGGAAAAGGAATGTAAAGTGGGGTTTGGGGGTATGAAAAGGGAAAGTAAAGAAAGAAATAAAACTAGAAGTGAAGGGTCTTTAAAAAAGGAGAGATTATTCCTTCATCTGATTGGATGTACATCATTATACAAAGCTTGAAAAGGGTGTATGTCACAGTTCAATTGGCCACATTCTAGGCTTCCTGGTACAGGTGTAAACCATTAGACCAGTAGTAGCAATAATATAAAGCCCCATCGAGATGTAGAAGTTAATTGGGGTTCTCAAAGGAATCATGACAGTGGAAAAAAAAAGAAAGAAGAAGAGGAAAGGAGAAAAGAAAGAGAGAAAGAACAAAGAGAAGAAGGAGAAGGAAAAAGGAAAAGATAGGAGGAAAGGGAAGAAAAAAGGAGAAGGAAAAGAAGATGAAGAAGAAGAATAGAAAAGAAAAAGGAGAAGAAGAAAGAGAAGGAAAAAAGATGATCAAAAAAGAATAAAGGAGATAGAGGAGAAGGAAGAAAGAAGAGAAGAAAGAAAAAAGGAAGGGGGGAGACAGAAGAAAAAGAACAAAGAGGAAGGATGAGGAGGAGAAGGAAGAAAGAAGCAAACGGGAAGGAAAAAGGAGAAGGAAAAGAAGAAAATGAAGGAAAAAAGAAAGGAGGAGGCAAAAGAGAAGGAGAAGGAAGAAGAAAAAGAATAGAAGAAAGAAGAAGAAAAGGAAGAGAAGAAGAAGAAATTATGGAGGGATTACTTAAACAAGGAAATCAAGTATTCTTAAAATATTAAAGAAACTAGTACTAATAAGAATAATAATAGAACAACATGTAAGTGGTGCTGTGAATAGAGCTCTGAACTTGGAGTCAGAAAAACCCAAATTCAAATTTGAACTCAGATATTTACTAGCTGTGTGACCCTGAGAAATCATTTAACCTCTATCTGCCTCAGCCTACTCATCTGTAAAATGGAGGCAACAATAGCATTAACTTCCCTGATATGTGGTGAAGCTCAAAACAGGATATTTATAAAGTATTTAGCATATTACCTGACATATAGTAGCTGCTTAGTAAATATTATTTATGTTTGACTATTTTACCTTTATCATTTTCAAAATGTTTTCATATATTTTAACCGATTTGACTTTTACAGCAACCCAATAAGGTAAAACACCTATTTGTCTTTGAAAATGACTTCACACTGTGAAGTTGTAGTCAAATATTCCCTCTTCAAAATGAAGCAGACTGACCTAGTACTAAGCCATTCATGGTGGTTATTGGGTCTATACAGATTTCATGTTGTTAACCAACTTTATTGTTTCCAGGGAAGAAGATGAAAATGGGAGGATTCAGCAGGAACTTTCTGGGGTAAAATAGAAATAAAATCATTGAAAAAGCAAGAAATGACTGGTAGCCAGGGTTATGATTCACCACTTCAGGGAATTAATGATTATATTGATGTGGCTGTTTCCTATATCATAGATGCAATTCATCCCTGCCTTCTCATCCTACATTCTTCTTTTCCATATCCTCTTTTAGATCATGATAGAAGCCTCCTTCTAGGCCTTTTTTGTAGGTCTTCTTGAAACTCTGGGCTGCCTCCTTTCTCTTTCTCATCACAAGATTGTCCTGTCTCCTTTTATTATCATTCATTTCCTCCACAATTTCCCTGGAATCCATGGATACTATGGAATACCTTTTCCATTTCTTGTTAGTAGGTCATTATGATAAAGATGATGCCACCTATTTGACCTATTATTCATTCTCCCATTGCCCCTTGTTTACCTAGTAACTTTGAATCTTGGAGGTCACGTCCTTCCAAGATTTGCAACTAAGCAGCTTGGCTAGGAGAACTTTTTTAAAAAAATTAGTCCTTGCTCTGGCAAAAAGTCTTCAAATACAATTCAAACAGTTATCTTCCTCCTGTTCAACTATGGTCCCAAGTCACTAGGTATCTGCAATATTTATTCCATGTACATATACACATATGTGTACACCCACAAATGCTTACATATACATACACTGATGTACTAAGACAATGAAGTGACTATTCAACTGCATGACATCATCTAGACAATAGTCATTTTTCATTTATTTAAGATTTTTCTTTATGGATTTTTTTTGTTCTTTTGTAAGGCAATGGGGTTAAGTGACTTGCCCAAGGCCACACAGCTAAGTAATTATTACGTGTCTGAGGTCAGATTTGAACTCAGGTGCTCTTGACTCCAGGGCCAGTGCTCTATCCACTGAGTCACCTAGCAGCCTCTTCTTTATGGATTTTTAAACCAATCTCTTTTGAGTACTCATTGCTTTATATTGAGGAGGTCTTTTATAATAGTCCAAAGCAATATTCAATTAACATAACAGGATCCATAAAAATGGAGCTTCTAGAGAACCTTATTATATATATATATATGCAATCTCTTTTCAATTTCTTTAGAACATTCTCCATGACAGCAGCGAACTTCTTTGGTAAGCATATATCTTCTTCACTTGACAATAGATGGTTGTTGAACAAGGTACCTCAAGAAAAAGTCCTTGTTGTCATATGGACTTTAAGGTCCTGTGTTATTCTGAGCAGTCAAGTTCTTTTTTGTTGGCAACAAAATAATATTGTGTTTTCTACTCTTTTCAGTTTATAAAAATGTAATGGACTGTATAGAGAATATTTTGCAAAAGTCTGACCATGAAAGAAAAAGAAGAAAGAATGAAAGACAGAAAGGGAGGGTGAGAAAGAGAAGAGAGGAAAGAAGAAAGGATGAATGAAAGAAAAAGAGAAAGAAGAAAAGAAAATATTAAACATTTTTTGGTAGGGTACTGCTCTATGAAACCATGAGTAGATGCTGGGAAGACTGCAAACTCCTCAAGAAGAGGTAATTTAGAAATAATACTTTATTTCTAATTACTCAAATTAGTTGTTTCTTCACATTTTGAATAAAAGAAGTCTGAAAAATGGGAGTAAACATTAAGTAAACAGTTAAATGTTTGGGGGGGGAAGATAGTTGAAAAAGATTTTGGAGCTAAATACCCTTGCCCTTCCTACCCTGAAGAATCATGTAAAAACTGAAAAAAACACATTAAGAATTATCTAATCCAGTATTTCTTCTTTAGTGGTTTGTAAACCTCTAAATGATGATCACAAGGATGATTCAAAGAATTTATACTAAAATTCCATTAATGAAACCCCATGTAGTAAATAATTATCTTATACAATATAATACATCCCCCCAGGGACAACAATATATATGCATGTTTGAAGCATTCTAGGTTTCTTTCTGCAGTAATTCAAAATCATCATGACCATGTGCACAATGATTTTGGTGTTTGTGCAGCAACTATGAAGTTGCTTCTGAAACATCGCTTCAGAGAAAGTCCAACATATTCTTTCTCAATCTATCATCAAATTGTTTCCAAACCACCACAAGGATACAACATTAAATCACAGCTCCAATGGATGATCAGACACATGCTCATACTCCTCATTTGCATATTATGCAGGGCAGCTTCCCTGCTGACATCCTGTAAGCATGTCATCAGACGAATAATAGTGTGATTGAGATGCTATAAATGTTTATATCCTTGTAGCACAAATGTCAGGGTTTTTTTTGAAAAACCATGATCACTGGGTATGAACATCACAAGCTATTTTGAATCCATCATGGACCATCATAAATGTTCTGTAAAAACAAACCTTATATTTCCTATTGTTGCAATATTAAGGCTGTTTTTCCAATTTAAATTTATCTTCTACTTATGTTACTATTCTCCCATTTGGCAGATTTTTCAAGGAATAGTTTGGCAACAGAGTTGTCAATTAGTGAACTTTCTGTAGAGTATAGTTCAATGATAGAGCAATCAGTGATAAAGTTACCAAAGTTAGTTTCTATAGAAACATTACTAAAAACAAAACAATATATGCAGTTATACTTAAAATAATTTATCATTTCATAAGTACTTATCCTTATCTTGTAGAAAAGTAAATATTTTATATAATTAGGTATTCATTTCCCCAATTGGTTAGAGAGCTAAAAATAAAAAGAAAATGAATTTTCATCCCTCAGCAGGAAAGTTTAAGAAGTTCTAACATTTTCTACTGCATATCTGTGTGAGCAAGCATTTTCAAATTTTTGTTATTTTAAATTAAAACCCCCCCCAACAGAAATAAAGCACTATATGAAACCAAATAAATCTATTTGTTTCATATTGAGGCAAATATTACAATTTTCATTCAGACAAAAAAGTTCAATAACAAATTTAAATTATATATCTCATTATCAATATTATATTAAATATATTTGAGTTTTAACTTATTTTGATAAGAATATTATATATACAAATATTTATAAAATGAAATTTATTATGAGCTCTTGTATATAATAGTAAGCATTACTGTATTACATTGATTTATTCTTTTAATTCTCATGAAATATCTCATAAAATATTTTAAATTATTTTGTTATTAGTTTAATTATTTTGCATTTAAAGTTTTTATAATTATAGGTATAAGTTTTAAACTTTATAATTTTTAATTTAATTATAACCATAAAATCATAATTCTATGAAATATAATTATATATGATCTGACTGTATGTAGTTTATATTTATAATTTAATATAATTTGTATTTATATGAATTTAACATATTTCTATAAATTTGTGCTTGTATAATTTGTAATCATTTACTTTATAATGTATATATATATACATGAAATTATGATATAATTAAGCTATAAATTTTAAATTAGAGGCTTTGGGGGCAAAAGCTATCACTGAAATGATAGAAAGCACCTCACAAATAAGTATTAAAGAATATTATATATAGTATAATAAATTACCCTGGAGTTCACAACCCATTGTTGTTGTTGAAAGGGGTCTGCAGAATAAAAAGCACTGAGATTACTAATGTAGTTTAACCTCTTTTTATGAAGAGGAAATGAACCCCAGAAAAAGGCTGAATGAATGGTTTGAGGTCATTAAGGAAAGTTTTTTCAATATTTGCTAAAATTTAAATTCATCTGAGGTGTGAAATAATAGAATGTTAAAAAATTCACAAACATTAAAAAATACAAGGAAAAATACTTCAAATTAACATAAAATATGTCAATCTATTTCCCATGTCTCTTCCAATTTTCAATTCTATGATAAAAATGATCTACCAATTTAGCAGACCTATCCAAAAAAAAAAAAAAACCCAAACAAACAAGCTTAGTCCAATATGACTTTTTCTTGTTAAAACAAAGCTGGTTCATTCTGACTTTGCTTCTTTTCTTGGATATCAATAGACTATCCTTTTAATATTATATCTTAGAATTTTGTCAGTTACTGAAGTCAAATGCAATAGTACTGGTTTATTCCCCTTTCAAGAAATTCAGAAAAAAGATTCAGTACCATCTTCACCATTATCTTTCTACTATCAGTGTCTCAACCAACATCTCTACCAGTTCTTTTAGTTTTCTCCCATGAAGTTCACCTGCCCCAGGTGATGTGAACTCATGGTAGGGGAAGAGAATAAGCTTACTATGTGCAGGCACTGTTCTATCTCAATTGATCCTCCAACAAAGACAAGTAAGTGGCCTCTTACTATCTTCCTGTTTATCTTAAATATAGAAGTAATGTAGCATAGTGGATAGAAATCTAACCTTAAAGCAAGGAGGACTTAAGTTCATATCCCTCCTCTGAAGCAAAATGACTCTGAGATAGTTAATTAATAGCTTCAAACAAATCTCTAATTCTGCAAGCTGCAGAAAAGATGTCCACCTGCGTTGATAGAACAGGTGAATAAATCATAGGTCCCTACAATTTCTCAGTGTTCTAGGAGATTTTTCTAGACTATAAATTGCAGAGAAGGTGCCAAATTGCCTTGATATAGAAAAGACCCTAAATCTTTGGAATCACAAGTCTAATTACAATCTTCATCACCAAAAAAATATTCCTCTTTATTTTTCCCACTGTGTCAATAGCCTCCCTGACTTTGGGATCCATTCTTTCCCCATCAGTTCTCTTGAGTGAGAGTTGATCAGTTTTCTTGCAGCTAAAGATGATGTCCTCTTAGTTTTTTTTTGTTTGTTTTTTTTTTTAGGTTTTTGCAAGGCAAATAGGGCTAAGTGGCTTACCCAAGGCAACAGGGCTAGGTGATATTAAGTGTCTGAGGTTGGATTTGAACCCAGGTACTCCTGACTCCAGGGCCGGTGCTTTATCCACCTACGCCACCTATGCCCCCTGTCCTCTTAGTATTTAATCTCTCTTCAATTCTTAGCATAGTCTTTTGTACATGGAAGATACTAAATATATGTTCATTGAATGAATGTTGAATAAGTGGATCAATGAAAATTATTATGATTCAGCAAAAAAGGGATATTAGATATTCTACAGCTGACATTCTGTTCAAATATCTTTCCATAAGTGCAGAAACCTATTACCTTAATGTATTTCATTGGGAGAAAAACTGTTTTGCAATAAATAAAAGTATTATTTTATTGGGTCTACTGCAATTTTTTTCTGAGAATCAGACCTCCAATTTTATAAAAAAATAAGAAAATATGATTCTACAGCAAACATTTTCTATACATGCATGTTGTCATAAACATATGTATTCTCTTTTCTTGGTTCTCAGTATAGACATATGTAGAAAACAAACGTGGCAAGAGATCAGAAGAAAAATTAAACAAGATTGGGCAGGGGCAGCTTAGGTGGCCCATGGGATAGAGCACCGGCCCTGGAGTCAGGAGTACCTGGGTTCAAATCCTATCTCAGACACTTAATAATTACCTAGCTTTGTGGCCTTGGGCAAGCCACTTAACTCCATTTGCCTTGCAAAAACCTAAAAAACAACCCCCCCCCCCCAAGATTGGACAATATGATATCCAGAATCCCTTCAGGCTCTAAAATGTATGCTACTTAAATTTAAACATTATAATGCAACAAAAACTAGACTTTCACATTTGGCAAAAGTTGAATTTTTCCTAGTCATAGAAAAGTAAATTCTTTAAAGTTCCTTCCAATTATAATACCAAGTTTGGAATCTGGAAATCTATTTCTATAAAGATGAGCAACAAAATATAAAAATTATTTTTCTTGTTATATATGTTCCTCTAGCATTCTAGCCTTTAAAATCTTCAGGTATGTTATTTTTCAAACTTGGGATATCTCCAAAATTCATTCTTGTAAGCCATATTTCTCTCCCTTTAAAAATACTATTCAAAACTCACTTCTTGTGGTTTTTCCCTAGATCAATACCATCCACCTTTTTCTTTCTAGAGTTCCAGAGTTCATCACTTTAGGCTTTGTTGATTTCTTCAGTATGTTTACAAAATTAGTAGTTTTTATGAATTATTCTTCTATTAATATTTCTTCCAAAATAAATCTCTTTTTAAAAATAGTATTATATGTATTTTAGTGCATAGAGTGATGGGTTAGGAGTTCTAAAGACCTATGTTCAACCCTTATCTCTGGCACAGCCTCTAAGAGTAACTAGCTGTTTGACAACTGGCATGTCACTCAGCCACTCAGTCCTTCACACAATTATCTAAAACTACAAGCTACAGATATGTTGCTGGGAATTTCTTACACCTTGAAATTACAGGACTGGGCCACCAAACATAACTGACATATAAATGTTTTTGTTGAATTTGACTTCCTGATGTGAAATGTAAAAAAGAAATTGAAATATACTTTTGAAACTTGAATCATTTTATTTTATAATCTATAAATCAGAACAAATCTTCATTGTTCCAGAGATGTGTTAAAGTTCTGGAACAGAGCATAGAAAAACACAACATATATTTATTATTCTAATTTCACCATTAGCTTCCATGAATGTTTCTAAGGCTTTTGACACTAGATCATTCTGGATAGATTCTAAATCAGTGGCTTCTTTGACAAAGTCATTGCATGGTTGCTTTTTCCCCCCCACCTATCCGACAATTCTTATTTCTACTCTTCATCCCTCAGATGTTCTGTTGGGTTCTCTTCTAGACCATCTTTGCATTTCTTTTTCTATTCTCTTTGTTCCCATGATTCAAATATTATTGTTGTTGGATTTAAATATTATCTCTTTGCAAATGACCACCAAATCTATATAATGTACCCTATTATCTTCCCTGGACTTCAGTCCTAGGTTGCCAATTATCTATTGAATACCTCATGAGGCAGAGTAAAAAACTTGGGTGATTCTCATTCGGTTTTATCTTTGAATTCCTAATGCTGAGCTCATTGGCTAGGATACAGAATGTATTAAATAAATGCTTGTTGATTAATTAATCTGAGATTTCAATGTAGGTCCTCTAACTCCAACCAAATCCATTGCTTTTCCCACACTATTAGGATCTTCTGACTCCATTTCCTTTGATCTTTCTCTTCCAAAACAAGTGGACAAGAAGATATCTTATAACAGTGATACTAAGGAAACATTTATATAGCACTTTAAAGATTACAAAGCATTTTACATATATTGTCTCATTTGAATGGTCCAATCCTGGACAGTAGTACAGTATGATTATCTCATTTTATTTCCTACTGAAAGTAGGAGAGATTAAATGACTTATTCTGAAGATTCAAACTTGAGTCTTATTGACTTTAGTCAAGTTCAGCCCTCTATCCATAAGACACAGGGATGATTATATAAATTAGGGATTATATCAATATGAGCTATTAAGATAATGCTTAAATATTTATCATTTTTTCATTATGTATTAGTAAAAAATCTAACAAATTATTTTAAATATAATTCAGAAATTTGTTTTTCTATTCTAGTTGCAGTTAGCTACTTCAATTCTTTTTTACTAATAATACGACTCTGATTCATCTTTACAATACTGCCAAAGTGACCTGTATACATCTCCCACTTCCAGATCTTTGCAAAGGGATATTGCCCTTTTCTTAAAATGCTTTCCCTTCTCACATTAATCTTTTGGAACACTTTGATGCTTTAAGTGATCTGTTCAATTGCTCAATTGCCACCTCTTATGTAAAGCCTTTCTTGATTCTATGCAGTTTCCCTCAGTAAATTGTAAAGTCCTTGAGAGTAAGGACTGTTGTTTGTGTTTTTTTGGGGGGGTAGGTATTGGGGTTGGATCCTCAGAGCCCAGCATACTATCTTGCTCAGAAGGTACTTGAATTGATTGAGCTTCATATTTTTCACTGATTGAAGAGATCATCTTCTTTTGTGGATTTGTACTGGACAAAATTTGGTCCTGTTACAATGAGTGGCAAAGCCCCAAAGTTGCTTGCATTTCTATTGCAGTTTTAATATCATTCTTGAGCTTTTGCTGTATGGGATTGGTATCTGCATTGGTAAAAGGGATTTTTTTCACTTTGTCTTTGTCCTTTCTTTGTATCACCAGGGTTTAGCAAAGTGACTGACCCAGGATAAGTGCTTAATAAATGTTTATTGATTGACTCAAATCTTTTGCACAGTGAAATCGCAGAACTGGACCAAACAGAACTCAGTTCATTACATTGTGTACAGACATTTCCCACTTTTTGGTGAGTCAATTTTGCCATGAAAATATATTTGATCCAACCATTCTGGAGAACAATTTGAAAATTATACCCAAAGGGCAATAAAACTGTGCATACCTTTTGATCCAGCAATATCAATACTAGGTCATTATTCCAAAGAGATCATAAAGAGGGGGGAAAGTCTCACATGTACAAAATATTTACAGCAGCTCTTTTTTATAGTGGCGAAGAATTGAAAATTAAGAGGAAGATCATCAGTTGGGGAATGGCTGTACAAGTTTCCGTGTAGGAATGTGAAGGAATACTACTGTGCAGCTGAACTTTAGAAAAGCCTGGGGGCAGCTAAGTGGCCCAGTGGATAGAAAAAAAAGAAAAGGCTGCAAAGACTTGAAAGAACTGATGCTGAATGAAGTGAGCAGAATGAGGAGAACATTGTATATATATATATATATATATATATATATATATATATATATATATATATTAACAACAACAACATTGTAAGATGATTAACTATGATGGACACAGCTCCTCTCAGCAGTTTAGAGATCAGACAATCCTGAGGTAAATGACACCAACATCAATAAAAAAAAATCCCCAAACACTATGGAGTGTGAATGTAGAGCAAATCATACCATAAACACTTTTCCAAACTTCTTTATGCATTTTCTTTCTCATTTTTCCCTCCTTAGTTCTAATTTTTCTTTCACAACATGACTAATATGGAAATATGTTGACCACAACTGGTACCTGTACTACTTTTACCAGACTGTTTGCTGCCATGGGGAAGGGGGAGGGAGGGGAGGGTGGTAGAAAAATGTAGAAACTCATAACCTTACAAATGAATTAATGTTAAAAAACTACCTTTGCATGTAATTGAAAAAATGGGAAAAAAGAAAAAGAAAATACATACACATTGTGTACTACCCTACAATAAATTGAATCAGAATTCACATCTGCAATTCTGAGAAAAATAAATCTTCCCTCCCCCCATGTATCCCTACTAGTCACTTATTTTAGAAACAAATTTTTGTTCATGTTATGATTAAAAATAAGTTATAGGGAAATGCTTTATGGAAAATACAGTAGTTAATATACTGGTTTATCTATCAGCTTTCTCCACACCCAGAAAGAAGGATAAGAAGGGAATAAGCATTTATGCAATGCCTAATCTGTCAACTACATTTTTCAGCTAAGGAAACTGAGGCAAATTAACTGACTTGCCCAGGGTCATATAGCTAGTAGATATCTGACCTTGCTCTTGAATTCACATCTTCCTGTTCCTGGGTCCAAAATTCTATCACACTGCTATCTCAGAAAGATCCCATACAGCAATGGGAAGAACTCCTATAATTTATGACAATGACAATTGATACTTGTTTTTTTGTTGACTTCCTGGTTAGAATGCAAGCTCTCCCAAGGCAGGGACTGTTTTGATAATTTCCATTTGTAGTCCCAACATTTAGAAGCTATTCTTTGAACACAGTACCACAGTACGTGCTTCCCCCCCCCCCCCCCCCCCGCCCAATTTACCAGTTGTCTATCCATCTCTATCTATAAGACCTCTGAGATCTCATCTTTTATAGCTATAAGATATTAAGATGTAAATGAGGCAACTCTTTTCCTTCACCAGAAAAATCCAAACCTTACTTTCTGAAGCTTCCTAAGGATATCCTGGTAAGAGTTACCTGAAGGTATTTGTCTCCATAGAAACATTAATTTGAAAGCCAATGATCTAAGGAAAGGTATTATTCCTTGAGGCTGGCTGTTTACATGAATCAACATTTCTCTAATACTTGTCAGTGTTTTGTAACACTTTCTTAAGTGCCAATTGTAGCTTGCCAGTTCTTCTGAAGTGTAGAGGCTGTAAATGGGTGAAACCAGAATGGTAACCAGGTTCCCTTGGGGCTTTTTCTGTCATTGTAATGCAGAAGTTCTTTTTAGTGTTTTCATTTTGCATAATCATTAGTTATTTGGAGACTAGAGAGAAGCCCTGTACAGATCTATTAAGTCTTGATTAGTCAGTATGAATTAAAAGTGCTTGTTTTCCATTATCCCTCACTTTTTTACCCCTAATCCACATCTATTGGGAGAATTTTTATCTTGATTTTCTGCATCTGATAGTGCAGCTAGAATTTATTTGCTAAAAGGGATCTCCAGGGATTAGTTTAGGGAAAACAAATTCTCCTGGAATAAAAAAAAAACAAGTATGCTGTAAGGAAACATCTGGCTAGAAAAATATATGGGTGGGGCACCCCAACTTTCATCACTTGAAACTTGTCATTTCCACTGCTCTACTGGAGAAATATTCATTCATTAGCACAATCTACACCCTTTTGGATTTTGAATAAACAGAACATCCAAATACAAGATTTACTACAGTCTGTTTTTTCTTCTATCCAATATTAACCTTTAAATCTCAGTACATGGATTTATAATCTGTTTTTTCACTGTCTTTCAAAATACTGAAGAAAAAGTAAACCCGGCCCAAATCAATTTACTGTTTTACTGAGAGGAAAAAAAAAAGCCAGCAAAGCAACTATGCAGAGGAGCAGCTATGAAAAAATAAACTTTATTTTCCACTATCTCATGGTTTCCAAATACTTAACATCCAGAGAATTTGTTCTTTTCCTTTTATTGTGGATTTGTTGGTGATTCTGAACTCCATGTTCCATGTAACAATACACCAGGGGATTGCCAATGTAATGCCCTGATTTATTTAAAGATTTCCATTTTATATTGGTAGATAACCATTGGAGGTAAAATAATCTCCATAGAAGAATTAAGGAAATGGGCTTGGAAAATCAAACCATAAGAAATAATACAAAGTGGATGGATCACACTAGGCCTTGAGTTGGGAAGACTGGATTTCAAAGCCATTTTCAGATATTTACTAGCTGTAGACTGTACAAGTTGCTTTAACATCTACAACAACCACCTGTCTGACTCAATTTCTGTTTCTATAAAGTAATAAATATTAAAACATAAATATAAAAATACAATATCTAAACATACAACATATGTTTAGATATAAAATATAAATATAAAAATTATATAAGTAAATATAAAATTTGAAAATATAGTCATTTTAGCAGTTGTACCCCAGGGTTATTGTGAGCATAAAATGGGGCTTGTAATATGGTTTGCAAATCTTAAAGTGTGACTCTTCATGACCCCATTTTCGAATTTTCTTGGCAAAGATATTGGAGCAGTTTGCCATTTCTGACAAAATGTTCTTTTTACAGATAAAGAAACAAAGGCAAATAGGGTTAAATGATTTGTCCAGGGTCAAGCAGATTGTAAATATCTGAGGTCACATTTGAATTTTGGAAAGTATCTTCCTGACTCCAGGCTTCAATTCACTTGATATCACCCTGCCCACTAAGAAATTACTATTTGAATGCTAACTATTATTAAGGTGGTGAACAAAGAAAAATAATTCAGTGCAAGAATACTTTATACCAGTAAGGATTTTAATGTGGCCCAAAAAAGAGAGATGTCTTATTTTTTTAAAATACTTTTTGGTTTAAAACATCATTAGTCAGTCTTTGAACTAGGTGAATTTAATTCCATCTAACATATAAATTAAATGGGAGGTGAAAGCCACAGGTCCTAAAACTTTGAGATCTTGGACACTACTTCCAACATTTATCTTGTCCTGGTCCTCAGATCCTCAGGTACATTAGCAATGTAAAGATTTGTGGGTTTTGGAGCCAGTTTTCCCTGCCAAGCTCTGCTATTTAACAACCTTAGGCAAATCATTTAGTCTCTATGGGACTCAGTCTTCTTATCTACAAAATGAGAAAGTCCAACTAGATAATTTAAATCTTTGCTACAACTGGTTGTTACTGAATATGAACTTTTTGTGGTTAAGTTCAACCAAAGTTTTGCCTGGTTCCAGAAATTATCAGCCACATATTTTACATTTAAAGTTTAATGAAAAGGTAATTAAAGTAACATTCCCAAAGCATAAACACTCTTTCCACTTAACAGAAAACAGACATATCTATTGAATGGTGGTTAAATAAAATGTTGCCGGCCTTCTGGGTAGGAGGCTTATTATACTGAATTCTAGGGGTCATGGTTTGTACTAACTTTGGACATATGCAGGCCTAAGTTCTCCCAAACAAGTGTTAAATAAGATTCTCTTCAGCTGCTTCTTTTCTTTATTCTGCCCTACTTTTTCAGTTTTTGTTATTTAAATACTAAATTAGAGAAAGAGTGGTAGGGATGTGGTAGGGGGCGGGGGGGGGGGGGAGGAATGAGAACATTTTCTTTATTATTATTATTATCAGACTTTGGAATGGATTCAGAAAAGGTGCCTAACTTCAATGAGCCTCATTATTAACGGTCTGTAAAAATGACATTTTTTTTTTCTTTCTACAAAGTGCAAATACTGTCCTTGTCTTTCAAGGGCATTTCACTTGTACATGTAGAAAGCCCTGGTAGAAGTGCACTCTTGTTGAACTATTTCAAGAAGACTAATCATGTCTCTATTCTATTTATGTGAAAAATCTTAAATTAATCAGAATATATTAACACTTAGAAGTTATTCAGCCATGTGTATAATATGTAAATACACTTATATTGTTCATATATAGACACATTAAGATACTGTGATGGTATTTATATCTGTGTCTATGCATATTGCTTTATATATACATATTCCTTCTGCTACAATTTATGTCTTAAAATATATAACAAATTCTTCTCAAAGAAGGCCAAAGGATTTTTTTTTGGGGGGGATGGTAGCAGTTTTTATTTTACAGGTCATTGTCATGGTCAAGCATCTTTTAAAAAGAGATAGCTGGACCTTGAGCTTCTTATCAAATTAGAACCAAGCAACCTAAAACACTTTCTTTGACTAAAGGATAAATTCTGGCAAGTTTATACATCTTTTAAGCTGTCAACAAAAGGGTGAATTGTAAAAACAAACACTTCATTTCCTCAGATGCTCTTTCTTCTCAGTGAGTTTCTTTTCTTTCCCCTCCCACCTTTTCCCATCCTTAAGTCTTCCTTCCTCCTAAGCTTTGTCTAATGTACCCAGCAGAAGTACTAAAGTTGCAAAGGAGATATTTTTAATTATAAGTACTACAGTAATGAATTCAAGTACACTCATTTATCATAAAAGGCTTTCCCATCTGCCTCTAAAGTATGCTTTAAAATGTTGTGTATTTGATAACATTAACACTGAGAATTTTCCATCCGTTAATGCTAAGCATTTCAGATGCTATTTTTTTTTTAAGAGCATGAAGGTAGTTTCAGGCAGAAAGAGTACATTTATCTCTGTATGTGAGTGCGTGTGTGTGGTCTCTTTCCCTAATTTATTTGCACTTCAACCCAATGGGATCAAACTGCAATCCCTGAAGGCAAAGGGAGATTAGGGAGAGGGGAGTCACTTCTCCTTCCTCTTCCCCAACACACACACACACACACACACACACACACACAATTCCCAAGGTGCCTCCCCGCAGCCCTCCAACCCCCCACTTCCCCAGAAGGGAAAGCAACTTCTCAAGTACCACAAGTTCTTCTGGCCACTGTACAAATTGTTCCTGAGCGTGGAGGGTTTCCAAAAGACCTAATTAGCAACTCACAGCAAACATTTCTTTGCATTAGCTAATGATCCGGCTACACTTGTAAGCAAACAGTACCAACATATCTAATCAATGCTGAAAAACCAACCAAATGTCTATTAAACATCTGGATGTAATTTTCTACTTAAAATAAAATGAAAACATGTGCAGGTTCCTTTGATCTATGCCTTAAAAAAGAAATTGTTGATAAAAAACCATACTGACCAGTCAATGTGTCATTTTCATAAAGTCTAGTCGTTTCTCTTTAAATGCTCTCAATTTAATTTTGTTGGTTTCCTGCAATCTCTAATTTTACCATATTGTGTGAAACCACAAGAGATTCTTTGGATCTGATTTTATTTGAGGTTTTACTGCTGCATGGATCTGCTACTGATTTTTTTCCCCCTACATTGCAGTCTTTCTTTTTCCTCTTTTCTGTCTCTTTTAGTAGAGGAGCATGGTGAGTAAAAGGTTATAAAGTAATGCTGAGAAAAGTCCTTCTGGAGACTTTCTGACAGGGTTAGGCTCAAAGAAAAATTCCAAGCTAAAAAAAATTTTTAAATGATGAATAATGAAAGCAGTAACTATTAACTAGAAAGTAGAGAGGATAATGAAAATGGTTTTTTTTAAAAGCCTGACCCCATTATTATTTGTTTCATAAAAAAGAGGTAATCGTTTTAAGAAGATACATTCTTGGATTCTATGATTAGCTGCCTCAATTAACTTTTTTTTTTCATTGCTCTGCAATGCAGAACAGTGGAATAAATCACAGGAAAAGATTTTCTCCTATTAAGGAAACAATACTATCTAGTATCTGTAACATCTAGTATTCATTAGGACATGTAGTGGAAATACTTGTGTTATTGGTAGGTTGAAGATGTGATAATCAACAACACATGAATGGAGAGAAAAGGTACACGCACATCTATGGTAAAATGAACAATACCACAATCCTTTGTTTCCTTTGCTGGGGAAAAAAAAAAGGTACTGTTCATCAGAAGCTCAGTTTTACGTGGAAATTGCACTTAATATTTTTTTTCAAGTAAAAACATCATCCATACATGGATGATAAGGTTAAAGAAGATTATGTTTTACAGACTTCAAATAGAAGAGTAGAAATTATGGATTTGATAAATAGGCACTCTCTATTTTCTTTTAAATAATACTGTAGGCAATCTGCACATATATTATTTATTTAAAACATAAGATTAAAGCTGCTTGATTGTTTAAACACCATCATTTGTAATGCAGTTTGATGAGAGTTTTGCAGTATAATTATTACAGTCTGACAATCAAGGAGAAAATATGACCTTGAAAAGGGGCAGAGCCTTCCACATCTTGCAGGGATGCTGCTCTGAGAAAAAGAAGAAACTGGAGAAAAGTAGCCATCATTAGGGCACATAATTAGAGACTTTCAATTGTAAAAGATAATTTTCCAGAGATAACACAGAGAGGAAAATCGGAAAGTCCTGGTGTCTCAGCTGCCACAGGTCAAGAAGTAGTTGTCAAAAGAGAAGCCTAGAGTTTTCCCCAATATAGTCAGGAAAACCTAGTGATTAAAAACATTTTAAGTTTATAAAAAAAAAAAATCACAGAACATTTAAATGAATTGTAGGGGGTGGGGAAGGGAGAAGGGAGGTAAGTGGAGAGAAGGAAGAGTAAAGGGGAAGCAACACTGTTTTTGTTCCCGTTCCAAAATACACTGTTTTAATTTGTCTGTTTATATCTAATTACCAGCTTGTGCCAGCAGGTTAAAATTCACACCAGCCAAAGCTGGGTAAGCAGGTGTGTTGCTGTCTCCCTCACCAGTTATCTTTCTATATGTACATCCACACCTTATACATAAAACTATATCATATATAATCTATATAAAATCTATATCACATCCACACCTTATTCATAAAACTGGGCAAAATCCTATGAGTGTAGAGGAAAAATTGCTCTAGATGAACTTGAGTCATAATTTGAACATTGATTTGATGGGCGAAAGTGGATCTTTGATACAGCCATGAAATGTTGCCCTTGAGTATAAACATCTATGTGTCCATAATGCGTACAGATGTATATTTATATGAATATGCATATGTGTATACATATATACAGTTGTGTTTGAAATGTATTTCTGAAAAGGGGGGGAAGAGAGCAAGGTTGAATTTTATGTAATACCATAATTTGGCTAAAAGAAGAAGTGTCTATTGCAACAAGACAAACAATAATGTTTGTGATTATTCATGAGTGAAAATTCCACTTATTTAGAGATTGCAGAAATGAAATTCTGAATGTTTAAGAATTTACTATGGCTTTCAAATAAACAGTCTAAAATGTTTGTTTTTCATTTATAATTGAAGTTTGAGGTTTGATACAATCATGAAAAAATCAATCTTATAAATGTTTTAAAACTGCAACAGTGAAAGATGTTGTATAAAATGATCCTTTAAATATTTTAAGAAGAATGATCTCTGTAAATGCGAGAATCTTTAAATAAAGTGCATGTGTTTAAGTAGCAAATGCTTTTAAAAAAAACTTATATAAGTCCTTAAGAGTTCCTAAAAAAGACAACTGGGATAAAGTAGTCATTAATACTAAAAGACTCATTAACTTAATTCCAACATAAGATATATGTCTATCAAAGAAATATACTTTCAATTGAAGGATGTGTTACCATTTGACAAAGATAACACTCACACATGGGGGCATGTGGAAAGGACTCTACTGAACTATAAGCAAAACTGAAAACTGCAAAATTAAAGACTTTCCAGTTTATATGCATACATTTGCACTAACAGAACTGAAAACTTCCAATGCATCCTATTTATACAACGACTTTTGAGCTGAAATTCCATCTTCCATGAATTCCATTTATGTCACTTACTCAACACTCTCCAGTTATTACCTGAAATATCTCTGTGCTCTTTTACCACAACTATTTGGGGAGGAAAAACCAAGTTTGTCAGTACACAAAACTGAGTTACATGATTTCTTGCTTTCTTTTCAGCTTTTGGGAAGAGTGTGGTGGTTAGTGGAGAGCAGGGCTCTTAAAGAGTCTGAGGATGATGATTCACCACATAGACTAAGTTAAAATTTTCAAACAGGGTGTGAGTTCATCCTGAGCAAGTAACAGGACTCTTCTGTGGACATGTGAGATGTGTGTTTTATCCAACAGAAATGGGGAAAAGTGCTTTGAGACCCTAAAAAATGCTACATTATTTCAACATGGATGTTTTCTGTACAAATGAGGTGCCGCCTTGCCTTCTCATTAAGTGCATATGCTGTCCTTTTGTGTCTGTGAAAAGGTAACTAACGGTAAAAACAAACCTTAAAGACATGTTTTGAATGTGACCTCGCTTTCAAAGTAAGACTATCAAACGAGAGGCTTCCATTGGGGGGGGGGGGATGTTCTCCTTTCACTACCCTCAATTCCCCATCCTAACGAGATGGTTTGCCTCACTGGGTTACTTCGACAAATATCTGAAGGGTTTTTTTTTTAAGTGAAAAAAAAAGAAAACGGTAGAATTGTTAAAGCCCCCACTGTCACTGGTTCCCCCTCGCACCCTCCTCTCCCCGTCTCCCTTTTCTCTCCAGAACGCGCCCGCGCGCTCACTCTCCCCCACGTTACTTTGATTGACAGCTCGGTGCCGCCGCTCTCCTTCCCACCGACCTTCCCATCCTCCGTGCCAATCTCGGCGTTGCCCCGCTTCTCATTGGCTGGCTCGGGCGTCCCGCGGCTCCTCTAGGAACGCTTCCTCGCGGAGTCGGGGAGGACGAGGCAGGGCGGAGGGGGCGGGAGGAGAGACCGGGGAGACGGTGCTGATGGAAGAGAGGAGAGGAGGGAGGGCGGCGGAGTGGGGCGGGGCGGCGGGGGAGGGGGAGGAGGGCCGAGGCCGGCGCCGCGCCGCCATAGGCCGGCGGGGGCGGCGGCGTCAGCAGCCCACGTTGGGGCTCGGCGCGGACGATTGGCCGGGCCGCGGCCCCCGCCCCTCCCCCCGCCTGCCCGCACGCACTCCAGCCCGCTCCTCGCCCCCGCCCCCTCCCGCCCGCGCCAGGTGGGCGGGGCCGGCCGCTGGTTAGCCGGAGGAGTGTGAAACCGCGTGT
This sequence comes from Macrotis lagotis, assembly GCF_037893015.1. Classification (NCBI taxonomy): domain Eukaryota; kingdom Metazoa; phylum Chordata; class Mammalia; order Peramelemorphia; family Peramelidae; genus Macrotis; species Macrotis lagotis. The sequence goes on from NC_133665.1 coordinate 33,361,198, forward strand.
TAATGTTAGCGGCGCGAGAGGCGCGGGCGGCGGCGGCGGCGGAGGCTGGAGCCGAGCGGCGGAGCCCGAGCGGCAGGAGCCGGGCCGGAGACGCCGCGTCCCGCTCCGCCACAGGCGGCCGCGCCGAGCACCCCCGCCGTCCCCGAAGGCCCTGAGGAGTTTGCCTGCTCGCCAGAAGAGGAGGAAAAAGTGGGGGAGGGCCGAGAAGCTCGTCGGAGAAGGGGCTCCCGACCTGCCTGGGCCGGCGCACGTCGCCCCCGGGGCTCCCGGGGAACTTTGCTCGTGGCCGGAGCGGCTGTGAGAGGAGAAGGACGAGCGGGGGAGGGGGTGACTCCGGGTGGGCAAGGAGGAAAACAAAAAGGCTCGGCGGCGGCGGCGGCGGCGAGGCTGCGGGGCCGTGCGGGCGCCTATGCGCGCCAGGAGATGCTGCGGCGGCGGCGGCTGCTGCAGGGGTGTGTGTGAGCGGCGCTCCCCGGCGTGCCGCGGGCGCGGGGCGGCGGCGGGGAGGCTGCTGCGCCCTTCCCCGTGACCGCGAATCGCCGCTCCGGCCCGGGCCCGCGCCTCGCTCGGCCGCACTCGGGGGCGTTTGATTTCCGCAATCTTCACGCCAGGACCGCTCGCCGCCCGGCCGGCCCCCGCTCCCCCGCCGCACTTTGCTCGCAGCGGCCCCTCCTCTCGGGGGTGCGGGGAGCGCGTCCCGCCGCGGGTGCCCCCGCCCCGCGCCCGGGCGGCAGCTCGCGGACGGGCCGCTCGCTCGGGGGCTTCCGGGCCCGGCTGTTAGTTTGTCGGGGGCGGGGGCGGGGCGGCGCGCTCGTGCCACCTGCGAGGCGCCCCCCGCGGAGCGGGCAGAGGCCGCGCCGCTCGGGCCGGCCCCGCGCAGCTCGCCCCGCCGGAGGGAGCCGACCTCGGCCGTCGGGGCCGGAGCCCCCCGTCGTCGGCCCCGAGGCCGGGCGGCGCTGCCAGCCGCGCGCGGGCGCCGGGGGATGCGGCCCTGAGCCCCGGAGGCGGCCCGGCCCGCCGTGCGTGCGTGGCCCTCCGTGCGTGCGGTGTCGGTGCCCGTGCGCGCGCGCCCGGCCCGAGCCCGGCCACCGCGCCCCCGCCCCGCCCCGCGCGTCTTCCTGCCGTGAGCGGCCCCGGCGGGATTAAAGTTGGAAGTCGGGCGGAGGAGCGAGGCGCCCCGGAGCCGGGCCGCGGCCGCCGGAGCCATGTTCCCGCAGAGCCGGCACCCGGTAAGCGGCGGCGCGGCCCGGGGCCCCGGGCGGGGGCGGCGTGGGGGCCCTCGCCGCCCGGCGAGGGCCAGGGCCCCTCGGCTGCCCCTTTGTTCGCCCTCAGGCCGGGGCTGGGCCGGCCCCGGGCCCCGAGGGGACGGGCCCCCGGCTCCCCGGGGTTCCCCGGGTGGCCCGCGGGAGGGGCGGGCGCCCCGGCCCCGGCTGGGCCCGGCGCCCGGTCCGTGTGCGGGGGGGGGGGGCGGGCCGGGGGGGGGGGCACCCTTCACACCTGGGGAAGTTTTGTGCCGTGGAGGTGGGGGGCGGGGAGGAAGCGCCGCCACCCGCCTCCCCCGGAGCGCGCGTGGGGGGCCGCGAGTGCGTGGCGGCGGCCGCTGCCTCGGCTGCGCTGACGTGTCGCCCCTCCCCCTCTTGTCTCGCCCCGCACCCGTCCCGCGCCGCCCCAGACGCCGCACCAGGCCGCCGGCCAGCCCTTTAAATTCACCATCCCGGAGTCGCTGGATCGGATCAAAGAGGAGTTTCAGTTCCTGCAGGCTCAGTATCACAGGTGCGTGGCGCGGGCGCGGGGCGGCGCGGGGCCGGCGCGCCAGGGCGGACCCCGCCGGGCAGGGCCGGCCGGCCGGGGGTGCGGCGCTTCTCTCCCTCTCCCCTCGGCTGTCTTCCCCGGGCCGCCAGCTGTATTGAATACTTGTGTCCAGGCGGTGGCGCGTGGAATCACAGTTAAAGCCTGTCACTCACTTTCCCCCTTTTTTTTTCCCTTGGATTTTCTCAGTCCTTTTTTCCCCCCTCTTCCATCCCCTTCTCCTATTGTCTCAGCCCCTTGTTTGCTGCTGTTGAAACGAAATCTTCCTCTTGTGTTTTGGAGTTGCATGAGAACCGTCAATATTTGCCCTTCGCTTTATTTATTTTGCAACAGGCTGAGCCGAAAACACTGGCTCGGTCCGTGTCTTGGTCTTGGAATGCCGGGGACAAATGCGGTGTTGAAATAACTATGGGTTACGTGGAGGGGGTGGGGGGATTGTTGTCCAAAGCAAAGTTCATTGTAGAAATGTTGGATAGGTGTTGGGCCAATTTACTTTGAGGCTGGCTTAGGAGATTTCAAAAAAGAAATAGAATTGCAAGTTCCCATTCTCAAGTTTCAATTGAACTGAGGCTTCTGCATGTGAGGCTCATCGTAGGACTTACTGACCAAATCAGTGGGACTTTTAAACAGCGGAAGAAGCATTAGTGTTGTGACCCATTAGTTCTTAACAGCTTCAAACTAAGAAATTAGCTTTTATACTTTAAAGGTAAATTCCATTACAATTTAAATGAAATTAAGCAGCCTGTAAATGACCACTTGAATAGAGAATACCAATGAAATCTCTAGTTTTTTTCCCCCAGTAACGTTCAATATTCTGTTGAGGGCAGGAATTTATCTATCACACTGCTTTCCAATGCTATCCTATTCCATTAGCTACCCAACATGATGTTTTAGTGTGTTTTAAAGACTAGTTAAGGTATGGAATGGTCATTTTTCAATTGAAATTTAAAAATTTTAAAAACTTGGAAGTTTGAATCCAAGGAGTTCAAGACACACTATATTGAAGTTCAGTTTCTGTTCAGAGTCTAATTATCCTACACCATGAACCTAAATTAAAATTTAACTGACTGAGAATTGACAGATGATAAGACTTCTTGTTAGGAGTTTGAAAGCTGACTTATTTTTCCACATTTTACCTAGAATTGTGTATGCCCTAAGAATGAGCAATAATGGAATAAATTGTACTTTGAATTCATTTTACTTGTATTCGCTGTTAAATACAAGGACAAAGCTTTTGGGTGTTTAACTTTGATAGTTTATAGTTTTTCCAAAATTGGTCTGTTTTTACTTGAAGTGCCAATATGTGAGGCAGATGTTAAAACAAGTGACATAATGTTTACATGAAGTTGCCTGTTTTGTTTTTGTAGCCTTAAATTGGAATGTGAGAAATTGGCAAGTGAAAAGACAGAAATGCAGAGACATTATGTGATGGTAGGTATCAAAAAGATTTACTTTTTTTCTTTTCGCATATCATAACAATTATATTTTCTTAGTAATACCAAATGAAACTTTGCATTTTCTCTTTTTTCTTTACAGTATTATGAAATGTCTTATGGTTTAAACATTGAAATGCATAAACAGGTAAGATTTTAAAATAAATTCCAAATTGAGACTGAGAATTGGTTTATGGGTGTAACCCTGACATTGCTTTTAGGAATGGGTGGGCTTAACGGCCCCCATGCCCAGTTTATCATATAATCACAGACTTGGAGTTAGAATAGCCTTTTAAAAGTCATCCAGTTGGGCAGCCTCATTTTAACAGATAAGGAAACTGAGACCCAGAAGTGGGTTTGCCTTAAAGTTCAGATGGGAATCCATTTCTAAGATGATCTGCTATATTCAGCATTCTTTCTTCTATACTTAATAATTACTTGACAGAAATTCTGCAGCTCAATATATTTGCAGAAAAATTTAAGTCACTAGCTAAAAGGGATATGGAATTAGAAGCTCTTCTATTTACAGGAAGATAAAAATTGACTGTACTTTAATGCATGGATAGATTTATGCTTGCCATTTGAGTGCTGTAGGTATCTAGAATCTGAACCCGTATACATACTGTTGAGTCTTAGGACTAAGAGTCAGTGAGTCAGAGTAGATAGGAAGGTAGAATTACTATAGTCAGGACATGGATTCAAATTTGTCCTCAGATACCTACTCCCTGGGTTTGAGCAACAAGTGACTTAACCTTTGACTCAGTTTGCTCATCTATAAATAAGGATTAATAGCTGTAGCATTTGCCTACCAGGATTGTTAGGAGGATTACATTATATTATTTAAAGCTCTTTCCAAGCATAAAAGGACTGTATGGGGTCAATTGACACAATAATACACTATCTAGAGCTGGAAACCATTTATTATATACTACCTCAGTTTTTTTTTTGTAGGCAAGAGAGTGAAGGGCCACGGGGAAGAGAAGTGACTTATCTAAGATCACACAAGTAGCAAACAGCAAACGAAGGCTTTGAAGTGGTGTATTTTTTTTCACTTTAAATTCAGTAATCTTCCCTCTATAACATGTAGATATCATTCCCTCTTAGAAATGTGGTACAGCAAATTGTGTACTAGAACTTCTTTTCATTAACGTGGAAAAATAAAAGAACTATGTAGCAAATACTGATTTTCTTTTGTAGTTTTGTGGTATTACATACCAGTTCAATGACATGTAGGTAAACATATCTTTAAAAATAATTGAGTAGATGGAGTCTTGAATCTCAGAGGGGGGGAAAAATCCTTTTATGGGTGTAGCATATGTTGATAGTAGCTGAGTTCCTAGTGGTTTTAAAAGCCTGGAAAGATTAGTGACTGGGAAAGCTCTGGTTATGACTATGAGTTTGCAAGTTCCCATAAAATTCACACTTATGGCTACTATAATGGTGAATAAAAAGAGTATTGAACTGGAACAAGGCACTAAGGACCTCATAAGAGAAGAAAAGCTAAATGATTGCTCAGCCCAAAGGACCCTCGATTGAGTAGTCATTGTCTGCCAAAGAAAGCATTAATGGCAGGGTGTAAGTATTCGGTAGATATGCTGACGTTCACTTTTTCATCAGGAGGCTGGTACAATAAGTCTTTCAGAAATCGATTGCCTCTTAAAAAAAATTATCATTAGATGAAGTTGCACAGTTGGACACATTTCAAAGTGCAACAATACAATTCTTGCTTGATGTATATGTGCTATTTCATCTAAAACTCTTGTTTCATTAAATTAAAGAGCATGGCTGACCGGCTAGGGCACAGTGGAGAAATTGATTAGTTCAGGCTTCAGATCTTCACTATATTCAAAGACTTTCATTAAGCAAGTGTGTTTCAGAGTTGAATTCTGCTTTTGTAACTCTGAACTCTTTGATTCTTTTTAATTCGTTGCAGAGTTTGATAATGCTGAGGTGTTGTTTTGGAAATCTTGCTTTCAGCTCTATTTGGGAGGAGTCATTCTAATTTTCTTCACTTTAGACTAATTGTTTTTTCAAACAGTTTTCATTACTGTTTTTTTCAAAGTAAACTATTTTTAATGTATACAAGGGTTGTTTGAGCTTTGTTATAAATAAATACTTTCTTAACGAGAAGGATAGTGAACTTGGTGACTGTACAGATTAGGAGTCCTGGTTAAGTTTGGGGGGGGTCATTTTTAAAAATGGTAGTGTATGTGAACTCACAAACTTTTGCCAGAGTACTAACTACCTGCTGATTCAGTTTTTTAATGGCTTTAAAAGGCAAAATTTGTATACTGAATAGAATGGATAATAAAGTTTTGGGTTAATTTTAACTTTGTTAAATCAGAGGAATTAATAGATCAGGGTGTCCTTGTTTTCCAAAAATATAAGATTACTTGTGCTTTGTGCTAGATTTACTGGAGAAGAATATATATCATTATTGGGTTTTTTTGTGCCCTTAATTTAGTTGCATGGCTTTTCCTTTTTCCTTAAAGGAGATAAGTGTCAGAAGTAACTGTTTAGTGGGGATAAGAAATGGGCTTGGGTGTAAAACCATGTGTCTGTGTATATATGTTTCATGAGCAATTATGGACGAGAACATGTGTGAATATTTTGTGTCTCCATATGGATATATATTATATGGTATATTTTGTGTAACTAGCTTAGTAATTTGAAAAATGTGAAAGGCTGATATGCTCTCTATTTTTTAAATAGCAAAGTCTTAAGTCCCTTTAAATTCAGTTTGTATTGTAAATGATGACAGATCCTCAACTATGGTGGTGCAGGGTTGGGCTCTGCTATGTATGATTCAGTGTTAAAGCGGCCTTACATTAAAAAAAATCCTTCTGAATGTCACACATTAATAATAAGTTCTGAGGAGGCATTGGGTAGCTAGTGATCATAATTCTTATTAAAACTGGTGACGTCTAGCCCCTAGGGTGTAGCCAGGCTCAAATTGATGCTTTTTTGCTGCCTGATCACCAGCGTGGCCTAAGTGCTCATTATGTTGTAGAGAGGCCTTTGGAGCTCTCATTACGTTTGACAGGAATTCTCTCTAGGGGGAAACTGGGCATTAGCTAGACTCCTGACAGGCTGAAATTATTCCCGCTTTATGGCTTATAACCAAATGCTAGCAAGGCATCATCAGGGGACACAAAAAATTGTCATTTCTGACAACATCTTTGTTACTGAAAAATGCAGTGATGGGGAAACTTTCTACCGAGCCGGCTTTAATGTTCATTCTTAAGGCTTGTTTTCCTGTGTGAGAGACTGCTTCTCTTCCTCTGTTGCTTCTCCCCTCCCCCTTGCCTCCCTTTTAGTGGGTTGGTTGCATATTGTATTCTCCAGTGTCATCATACAGACCACTGAGTCTCAGGCAGTTTTTAAATGGAACTGTCATCCAAATCAAGAATGGTCTAATTGTGGTTTGCCTACATTGTGGAGACTTGGTTTCTTGCATATATCTTGTTAATATTGTGTCAATATTTTTTCTCTAAATTTAAAAAAAATCAATTATTACAATAAATGCATGATGTCGGAATTCTGTTTTGCATTCTGAATCTTTTGACATTAAAAAAAGCAAGTGAAAGGAGAAGCTCACGTGAAATGAGAATGAGCTAAAATTGAAACTAGTGTTGTTTCTCACAGCTGGTACTTTATAACTTTGGTTTCTTCATCTGTAAAATGGGGATAATTCTTTGCGCCCATGCTTGGTTGCATAACCTTTCCTTTTTTTCCTTAAAAGAGAAAGGAGATAAAAGGGTCAGAAGTATGTTAAGGCTCAAATGGACTCTGACTTGCCAGGTGCTTTGTAAACTTGAAAGCACTTTAAAGATAAGGCAGTTATCCTTGGTATGCGGGCAGTGAGTTCATGTGACAGATACTTAGTGCTGAGTGACTTCTGTATTTTTGTGCCTTTGTATACCTTTAATTTAAAAGGTCTCTGTGGCACACTTGGGCTAAAATTCACATCACAGTTGACAAATTTCTGTCTTTTAATGACAAAGAAGCTATGGATCCACTCATATCAGTATGGTGAAAACTTTTTAAAGTTCTTTTACCAGCAGTGGTGATAGAATATATGAGTCCCAGAAAGTTCTCTTTGGAAATGACTTTAAATGACTTAATGCAAGTTACTTATTTCACAGAGGTTGTTACAATTGAAACCTGTAAAGGATAAGGTACTCACCCAAGGTCACCAAGTTAGTAAATGGTAGAGGTAGGAGGTGAACCCTGATCTCCCAGTGCTGGTATAATGAGTGCTCCTGCTGCCCCCATATTCACACTTTGCCTCTTTTTCTGTTGTTTGCTTTTTTCCCCTTTTGAGTCAATATTGGGTAGACATTTGTGAGAACATACCTGATTTAGGGGTATTATAGAATAAGGCTGAGCTCATGAGCCTGCAGGAGGCTCAATCCATGACCTCAGTTTCATCAGCAGTGTCTTCACCAGCTCAGCTGGCTTGAATAAAATCTAGCATCACTAGAGACATGAATAAAAAGGACCTAATTCTGAAGGTCTGCTGACCAGTGACCTTCCTGTGACACTTGAGCTTTTTCTTGGCAATTTTATTTAATTTTTTTCGCCCCCTCCTAAAAAAAAACAGGATAATGTTTGTTTTTCTGTTTTCACAAGCATGTTGACTATATATGTGTGTCCGTATCCATCCATCCATCTATGCATCCATGTCTTAATGTGTGGATGAGCTAGGGAATTTGAGAAGAGAGGACTGTTTTTTGATGTCTTGGTCTCCATGTCTGGTGAGGTCTTTGGACCCCTTCTCAGAAGAGTGATTTATTTTTTTTTAATAGAGAAATTGAAGGAAATGCTGTATTTCATTTAGAGGTTAGATGTAAAAGTAAGGATGTAATGTTTTTCTCTATCCGAGGTCACAGACCCCCTGAAATCTTACCTACAAATCCCTGGTTAAGTGTAGTTTTTTTTGGCATTAAACCCTTCAGAGGAAAAATGTTATATTCCCTAGGTCATCATTTTGAGGTGATGGGGACAGTGAGATTGGTCAGGGAAAAATAAGATCTAGCATGTCTTTGCTATTATAAATCATTTCAGCAATAACATGTACTGGGCTAGGCTAATTTAGAGGTAACTGCTTTATGATTGTAAAAGTTTCTTGTATTGAAAATTGTCCTTTTCCATCTTTTTTTTATTTTTTAGGGATTTAAGCTGAATTGTTTTGGTTTCACTCTAGCATTCTTTAAATGTGAATTTTTACTTTTACTGTCTGAAAGTTGTTCCTTCTCTATTTTTCTATTCTTTTTTTCCTTTTTTTTCCACAAGATTGCTTAGAAGTTTGTGTCCAGGAAATGATTGAATGCCAAAGCATTGGCATTAAAGATTAAACTCCATCAGATGCTAATAGGGAAGTGGTACAAGATGTCTTGCTGTCATCAAATATAAGATTGTATGTGTATATTCACCAGTCATATCAGTTCTTTCCAAGAATAAGTTGGAAATAAAACTTCCGAAAGTATTATAAAGCCCAGTTCGTTAAGATTAGCTTTTGTTCAGTGGCAAGCAGCCAGAGAAAGATTCATCACTTTTGAACCCACTGACGGAACTATAAACCACCAACAGTATGTTTGCTTCCACTCCAAAAGTTAAGAAAGGGAGGGGGGCAAGTCTTTGTTTCTTGGGCTGGAATGTTTTGAGACATATTTTCTTAATCTTTTCAGTAACCTGACCTCTCATACAAGTCATTTAATATAGTATCTCTGATCTTCAGTCTCTTCATCTGCAAAATGGAGGGGGAGGGAAGTGTAAGACACTATCTAATCTCTTTCAGGTCTAACTTTCTAGGAGTCTTTCTCATCATTAGTGGGGAGAAGCTAACATGGCCCACAGAGAAGTCTTTAAAAAAAGAACACGGAATGGAAATTGTTAGTCCAAATGCCAAATGAAGCCAGTCTTAAGCCAGGGGGCTTAAGATAATGTTTTCCTAACTAATGTTGAGTAATAAGCCCCATAAGAAAACCTGTCCCTTTAGTAAATATTATGTAAAGAAGCCTTGTTGAATTGATACTGAGACTGAAGGCAGATTCATTTATTTAGTTAACTTTTTCTCATGGAACTAGTTGAACTTTCTGTTGAGCTCTCATGAAAACATTGTAGTCTCCAGGAGTGGTTTTGTAAAAAAAAAAAAAAAAAAAAAACCCAAAACAAATTTAAGCCTATTTGAATCTCTGGGGTTGGTTAATAGGATCTTTAATAGATTATTGTTGAAAAGGACTTTGAAAAATGTTTTCAATTTTTTTAACTTGGGTATTTAATTAAAACTAAAGTAATTTACTTGCAATTAAATTGGAATAATCTTTATTTAGTTGTATGTGCAAGCACCAAGGATTTAAAAAAAAAAATCCCTGCCTTCAAGGAACTTACATTCTAATGCTTCAAATACCACCAACTTAAACTGGTTGTTAAATGATTTTTTTTTTTTGGATAGCTTTGGAAAGAAAAAATTTTTAAAACTGAAACTGCAAATCCTTGAAATATTTAGTCCTTTCTCTGCGAGGAGTAGAGTTTTATTGCACTTGTTATATAGATCCTAAAATCTCAGAGTTAAAAAGATACTTCAGAGAACTAAACCAGGTCTTACTCAAATCATATCACCAAAACAATCTGGAGTCATTACAACTAGATAGATCATGCGGTGGATAGAGTCAAGAAGGATCTACATTTCAGTCTGTTCTCAGATACTTATTATATGATCCTGGGCTTAACCTCTTAATCACAACTTTTGTGCCTCAGTTTCCTCATCTGTAAAATGGGAATAATGTTGAAAATAGAACCTACTTCCCAGGAGTTGTCTTAATGATCAAATAAGATACTATTTGTAAAGCACATTGCAAACCTTAAGGCATTATTGAATATAATTGCTATTATTCTTTTTACTGTTAAAAACTTATCTGTTGAAACATAGCCTATTATATTTATAGATTGAGAACAGGTGGTGCAGTGGCTAGAGCTCTTGAATCTGGAGTCAGGAAAATCTGAGTTTAAATGCAGCTTCAGAGACTAGCTGTATGACCCTGGGCATATCGCTTTACTCTGTTATCTCATCTGTAAAATGAGCAGAAGTAGGAAATAACAAAATATTCTAATATCTTTGCCAAGGAAATCCAAATGGGATCATGAAGAGTCAGACTTAAAATGACTAAACAGCAATAGTTATTAAGAAGTCTTTCTTAGGAGCAGCTAGGTGTGGCGCAGTGGATAAAGCACTGGCCCTGGAGTCAGGAGTACTTGGGTACAAAACGGGTCTTAGACACTTAATAATTACCTAGCTGTGTGGCCTTGGGCAAGCCACTTAACCCCGTTTGCCTTGCAAAAAACCTAAAAAAAAAAAGAAAGAAGTTTTTCCTAATGTTGAATTGAAATCTGACTTCTCAACTTCTGCCCATTGGTCTTAATTCTGTCCTTTAAAAATAAGTATAGCTCATCTTTCAAATGAGAGGCTTGTGCTCAGAACTGCAATGAACTCTAGAGTTTGCAAATGACCAAGTGATAATCATCCAGAAAAGTTTAAATGACTTGCCCAGCCAGCCCTCACAAGGAGGAAATTCAGGTCCTATGTCTCCTAACCCCCTCCCCCAATTGTCTTTCCTGTATGCCCCACTACTTCTATACTTTAAAATTTGATAGAAAAGAGAAACTTCTATGAATTTTTTAGGTTTAAATCTGAAATCCTATTGGGTCTGAATCTCTTCCATCATGGTAGCTGTACTTTGACTTTTCTTGATTCCATCTTTTTACATCTTTTTGACATGTGAAAGAAATTGCTCTATTTAAGAAAACATATCAAGACATTTAGAATTTGAGAGGTAAAGTAGTTTGTCTCAACCTAGGTCAGCCTTCCTTTTTAGAAATCCTTGAGGATGATGAAATTGAAATGTCAGAAATAGTAGATACTGATGATGAGAAGGCTACAAATTAATCTGTTTAGAATAAATTTCATGTGGTAGGTATTAAATCCAGAAAATATTACAACTTTTTGTTTTACTTTGATGTTTTTAGTTTTTGCTTGATTCTTTCAAGTGTAGGAACAAGAGATATAATTGACATGATAAAGATTTATAGTTCACATGTTATAAATTAAGTATTCTCAAAATGAACTGTTAGTAAAAATAGTAAATTCTGAAAAAGTACATTAAAATGTGACCAAATTTGTGAGTAAACGAAGTTTACTTTAGATGTCCAAGAGATGCTAAAAAATCAGAAATTTTGTATACATTTCAAAAAAGAAAAAGAATTCTGAAAGATTGAAAATGTTAAATCTTATATTGATCATGTCTCCCAAATATTGCAGATTTAGAATTCTGTTTGAAAAGGTTTCTTTAAGAAATTTAAAAGTCTAATAGTCTAATGCCTATCATTTTTTGGTTTTACTTTTATGGAATGAGTTCATTAATATTAGTCTTGAGAGTTATAGATTCAGTTATTTTATTTGTTTTGCCTTTCTTTATACCTCTAGCACTGAATATAGGGCTCAATAAGTGGTAGGCGCTCTTAATTGCTTGTTGACTGACTAAACAGAAGTTAAATATTTATGTTTGAACAGAAAGATGTTGGTTGCATCATATGTACACTTTGTTGGTAGTATATACTTCTCTTTATTTTTGTGTGACCCAGGATTTTGGTTCTTGAGAAATGGATGTTCTATGATTCTTTGACTTATACCAAAAGGATTGTTGCTAAGAAGATAGGAGAGGGATGGGTTGGCTGAAAGCAAGTATTAATTACGCAGTTATATAAATAGTTAAAGGTTTAGAGTTTCCATTAAGGTGCTTTGAATTGGAAGTGTTAGGCTTGACCTATGTTTGAAGTCAACTCTGAAATGAACGTTTTTAGTATCACATAGTTAGATGATTGAGTCATGGATTTCTCTAGCAAGGGGCAATTGAAAGAGCTTTGACTTCGGTGACAAAGGACCTGGGTTCAAATTCGATCTTTGATAATTACTATCAGAATGACCTCGGGCAAGTCCTTATGCCTCAGTTTCTTCATTTCTGAATAAAGCAAGTTAGATAGTTAATTTCCTATCTTAGAACCTTTATAACTATGAACTCTTCCCTCAACTGTGAATATATATCAGATTGATTTTTGAATCTACCAGACTTGTTCTTGGTAATCATACCCACTAAATTGTGGGTAGTTTGAATGGCTTGTCTGTTTTTAGTAAGTCTTTATGCCTTTCTATTTATTATTTGCATACAAGTTATTGCTTCGTCTTCTGTATTGGTGGTTTTTTTTTTTACTAAAAATATCTTTTTGGATAAATTGGAAGAGTGTATTTGTGAAATGTCAAAATTTGGACTTGGACTTCCTTTCTCCATCCATATTGTCATGTAATACTAAAGGATTACTTGGAATCTCTTACTAAGTAGAAAGTTGTTTCCCTCCTGTTTTACTGATAGGAAGAATGCTATACAGTTAAGTTTAAAGTTCAAAGTTTAGCCAGTTTCTTAAAATTTCTGACCTCAAAAATGAATTCTGCTGGAAAAAAATGCTGAGGAACTTAAAATATATGAAACATCCTTTGTCCTTGTCCCACAAGACTTTAATGATTTAAAGAGGTACTATTCTTAGTGGTATGCATAGTACAGTCCAGACTGTCATAGATGACTGTTTCTTAGAAAACAGCTTAAGTGAAATTTAAGATGAGAGCATTTGTACACACCAGGAAGTAGATTTGTAAATTAAAATGCTAGTCCAAGAATCTGGTGCACTTTTCAAATAGAACATGGACAATCTGAGTTCCCTGGGGTGAGAGGTTTATAGGAGTAATTGGTGACGTAAGCTGTGGCCTGACTTTTTGTTTGGAAGTAACACTGAATCACAAAGCATCTTTGAGTTTGTATAGTTGCTAGCCTGTGGAGCTGGGCTGCTTAAAGGCATTGGTCAGGAAGCCTGGGCTCTCTAGAAGCCTCTTGATGCTTTGGGTAAACAGTCGGTCAAAGCAGCTTACAAGGAAGGTGACCAGTCAGTGTATTGACAAGAACAGACACAATAGAAAACTGCATTAGGAGGCAAGCCATTGGGATTTGCAGTAAATATATTACAGAACACAAGTGAATTGCCGATACTGCTTGTTTAGCAGTTTGCAAGGGCAGTGGCAGTATGGATTTTTGAATTAGAAGGGAAGGACTGTTCTTTCTCTGTGCTGGAACATCTCGTTGATGGCTGAGGAGAAAATTGATTTAGAGAACAAAATGCTGCTGCCTTTATTTGTGCCATTTTTAAAGGCTGCTATGGATTAGTGAGTGAAAATAAAAAGGTAGCTTTCAGTATTAGGAGAAATAGGGTAGCATATTTATCTGCCTCTTGGTCTAGTCTTGAGGCATTAGCTGTATGAAGATTGAGAAGCGGGTGATGGGGAAAGCATCCCAATCTACTCTGCTGCCATTGCTGCCTGGCTAAGAAAACTGATGGAGGAGAGTGGTCTTTACCACTTTTTGCTCTTTGAGAAATTTTTGTCTTGAGTAAAATGATGGGTTTTGACTTAAATGATGACAGATCCCATATTACATGGTTTTTGATTCTACTAAAATCTTATTTTTATTTTTATTATTATTATAGAATATTGAGTTTAATCAGTCATCAATGGGACTTTGGATAAAGAGGTCATATTTTCATTTGTAGCATTTCCCTGAAACTTAGACACATTTTTTTTAGGCATTTAAATAGTTTATAATGATAGGTAGTTCTCTGCTTTGTTAACACGAAACTGTATTAATTTGGCTTAACAGTAAATTGGAAATTGACCTTTGGCCATTCTGTAAGGGGAGGTTTAATGAGCTAATTAATAGTGCAAATAACGTTAGGGAGGGTTAAACTAGTTTAGAAAATAAAATGTTCAGGCACCTCGAGCATTTCAAAAGTACCAATATATATGCAAGCAACTGATTTACTAATTATGAGTCATCTTTATCCATTAAAACTAGTCCCTCAAGGTCCTCCACTGAATAATACTTTGGTAACTTGGCTTTAGTTACTTAATGTACTTGAATGAAAAGACAATTCCTTAAAAACATAATGCTTGGGTGAACTGGGAGTGAGACTGGGGACCAGAGAATCTTACCATCTCTTCTGTCACTCTGTTTCTCTGGGTCTCTCTGGTCTGCCAGGGCATCTTGAGGACCCTTTAGACTTGTCATCAACTGTCCCTGCATCCTTAGTACTTAGAGGTCTTTCTACCCACCCCTGCTTTATGTGTTGACTTTTTTCAGTTAGAATGTGAGCTACTGGAAAGAAGGGATTGCCTCAGTTTTTCTGTTTTTAATCTTCATTATTTAGAATTTATAGCAAATGCTTAATAAATAACATTTCTCATTCTTTCAGAGAAAAATCCTGTGACTAAAATTTCCCTGATAAAAGCTAGTTTGTTGTGTGTTTCCCTGAATTAGTAAGGTTTTTCTTTCTATTACTTGTTGGAAGTCCTCTCCCTGGTATGATAGCATTCATCTTGCTTCCTTAGAAGTTGTAAAACTTGTAAATTGTGGCCTTTAAAGGTTTGGGTAAAAGAGCTTTTCTAGATATAGAGATAATGTAGGAGATTGGCCTGGGAATAAGAAAGCTTTGAAGAAAACATTTTATGGCATTTACCCTGGGTGTTGTTCTTTTATCTCCAAGTTCTTAGTTTTGGTGAGAAGAAAGTAGATCCATAAACTAAGGGAGGGAGGAGACTAGTTGAATGTATTATGTTCCTCTCCTTCTGTATATAGTAAACTGTGGAAAGCTGTTTCTAGTTGTATTTTGTTTTTGGACGAAAATTGCCTAACTGGCAATGGAGTCTTTGTACTTTTTTTGAAAGTCTTCCTTGACAGAGGGAGTGTTGCTTTGTGCTGAATCTGCCAGGTGTGTTTGGGGCAAGAGATGGAGCTTATTAGAAGCTGGGGGAGCCAGGAGAATTTGTTGTCTGTATGGCCTAAGGGTAGATTAGAGAGATTAGAGAAAGTGTTCAGAGAATCCAGTCACAGGATTGACTTGTCAGAGGGCAAGGGGTGAGCCAAATGTTGGGTTGATCTTTATTGGACCTCTGACTTCATCTCAACCTCATTTCCTGTGAATAAGTCCCCCTGGTTCCTGGTCACGCTCCCTGCTGACTCCCCTGTATGAAATCCATTTCTTGATCCCAGAATACATTGGGTATGATGCAGAAATAGAAGGAGGGAAAGAGAGGAAGGCACAGAAACTTATTTCAGTGTCTGTTTTTAAGTCAGATGCTCTGAGAAACCTGAGGCTTTTGCTCAACTTAACCTATCAAGAAAAATCTCCTTCCTTTTATCATTTTCCCCTACATTTAATTCCTTTCCTGGTCCCGTGAATAAGAACAGATAGCATTTATATGGCGCTGTAGAGTTTACAAAGAAATGTTTATATCATTTATTTAAAAAATAAATTTTCCTCTTTGTATGCTCACAACAACCTTGAGAAGTTAGGTATTACTTTACAGCTAAGGAAACCAAGGCAGATAAAAATGATATGACTTCCCTGTGTCACATAGCTAGTAAGCATCTGAGGCTGGATGGGAACTTGAGTCTTCCAACTCTAGACCCAGTATCCTATTTACTTTACTACCCAGTTGATGTTTCTGTTGCTAGATTCTCCCTTGATTCCAGCCTGTAGTGATGTAACAACCATATTTCTACTTCCTTGGACTTTTGCAATAACCACCTCACAGTCCTTCCAGCTGCTACTTCCTCCAATCCATCTGACTTAACACCATCACACTATTGAAGACATCATGTCTAGTGAAGTGGACTTGCAGTCAACAAGACTTGAGTTCAGATCTCATCACAACCACTCATTAGTTGTGTGACCAGATGGTAAACTCTTGAGGGAATGGACTGTCTTTCTTTTCTTTTTTTTCCATATTTGAATCCTCATTGTCTCCACATAGTGTCTGATGTATGGTAGGTCCTTAAATATTTATTGACTGACCAAAGGCACGTCACTTACCCTCTTTTTTCCTCAACATAAAAAGGAGTTAATAATAATAGTTCCTAATTCCCAGGGTTGTGAGGATCAAATAAGATTGAATTTGTATAGTATTTAGAATAATGACTGATAAATGCATAGTAACCCACCCTCAGAGAGGTTGTCCGGTAGGCTTAAATAAGATTATGTCTAATAGATGTGTAAAGCATTTTGCAAACTATACAGTACAGTAGAAGTTGGTTATTATCACTCATTCCCTTTGAGGAGGTAATTATATTGGTGATTGACCACCTCTTTGGTACCCTCTTCCTCCTCCTCCTCCCTATTACATTTCATGGAAGCTGAACTTTAGCTCAATAACCCTATTCTTCTACCACCCAATGTAGAAAGGATCACTACAGAATTCTCATCCAGTCTGTGATCTAGAGAGTCAGTAACTATCTTTACCATTCACCTGATCACACTTGATATTGTCACACCTAAAAATGTCCTCCAGCCCAATTCTCATCTCCTTTATCTTCAAATAGAAAGAATAGCAAGGATGTATGCAAAGGTGAATGGGAAGGTTCTCTTGTAATTTTTTTAGGTCTAAAATTCCCATGTATGGTGAATTCTGATATCTGGACTGACCAGCTCCTCTCCTTCAAAGCTTGCCTTGTGTCTTTTTCCATATTCTATTAATGATTCCCTTTTTATTGAACTTCTTTTCTATATCTGTTTGCTCCTCATCTTAATTTTTTCTTTTCAAGCGTAGAACTAAACATTTCTAGTCTTGCATCAGTTTCTTTCTGAGTATCAGCATTTTATCTTTGGGTCCAGATGGTGATGCTCTTTATTAGGTGTCTGTTGGATACCTTCTTTGTTGGGTTAGCAGGAAAAAGTTCTGGAGGAATGAAGAGGCAGCAAATGTTCTGGTTATTATTTTCTTTCCTACCAATAGGAACCAGTCCTTTTGGGGGGTGTGACCCATAAACATGTATTCAGTGGTAGTTGAACTAGCAGTTTTTAGTTATTTCTTAGTTTTAGGGGAAGCATGAGTAGCCAATTGATTTTGACAGATAATAGTAAAGGGATCGTTTTTAAAAACTCTGTTAGTGGTACAGGAAAACCTGATATAATTAACTCTTGAAGAAGAGGCTTAGAGTCAGAGAATCCAGGTGAATGCTTTGCATTTAGAGCCTCTAACATTATAATGAAACAACTATAAAAATCTTTCCGGGAAGGAGAGTTTAAGTAACTGGTGACAGTTTACTATAGAATAACTTCCATGTTTTAGCGTATTCGGGATAAGAAAAGGACAGCTGGTAGACCATGTTCCCATTATAGTGGTAGGTAGACAGAAGTAGGTGGTAGTTTTCAAAGTTGAATCCTTCTGGAAGTATCAGAAAGGTACAGAAAGCCAAACAGCCAAGGAATAAAAAAAAAAAAAAGCAGACAAAAACTCTTGAAGAACTATCTCTCTTGCAGGGTGGTCTAGGTTTAGAGGCGGTGTCTACATTCATAAGCAGGCTGGCCATTTTACAGGGCTTGGTCAGATCCAGGGGAGTTGGGCTTATAGTGATACAGAAAAGATCAGAATAATCTTGCGAAATTTATCTACCCCCAGCATTCTGGAAATGACCAAACTCCTGAGTGTGGTGTCTGTTGTTGACTGTTTGACTTTTTAGCCTCTATATTTGATTCAGTAAATAAGTTGGCTATGTGTAGGGAGCTGGGGGTGAGGGATGCCTAAATTTAGATCAGATAGGTCTTGAAACTGTAGTTACTCTGGGGTGTGTGTCTGTGTATGTGTGTGTGTAGGAGGAGAAGTAGGTGCTTAAAAATATGGGTGCAGTAGGGACTTAAAAATGGTTTGTTTAAACGAATTGAATGTTCAAAGGTTTTGACTCAGATGTAGATTGTATACACTTCTCTCCCTTTTCCTGACTAATTAATTTGTAAGTATGGCTTAACCACTGCAAATATAGAGCCATGCACAAATCAATCTCATTGTATTTAGTACTTTAATTGTGTGCAGCCATCCATTTGCTCATTATTTTATCACAAGGTCAAATTTTTTAAAAAGCTGTTTTTCTGATTATCATGTTATGTTAGTCTGTCAGTTCTCCCCCAAGTGCTGAGATTGTTCAAAGTTTATTTGGAATGAGTACTAATTGCTTATCAGATTAAATCAAAACCTGTCTTCTGGTGCATTAAAAAAAGGGGTTTCTGAGCAAACCTCCAACTGGTGAGAACATTAGTATTGACAGGGTTTATAATTTAGGATATAGTCTGAAGGCCAAATTCTACTGTTTGTCGCATACTGCTTAATACGGCTGTAAAGAGGAGATGAATGGGGCTACTTTTCTGCCTCTATTACTCAGGAGGACTGTAAATTTGATTGGCTGTTACAATTCTAGCAGAATCATTCGATTTGAGAGCAATAGAAAGATAAGATATCCAATTACCCAAATGATTTGCAGGGTTAGCCAACGTTGTCATGGAGACACGAGTTGGAACAAATTAAATTTTAAGCAATAAAATAATCTTAAAGCACGTCTGGGAACAAGAAAATTTGGCAGTGGCACTTACCTGAATTGAATCTTGGCTTGACACGATGTTGTTTGACATTGATATACTGTGGGGGCCTAAACTTTTAAAAAGCACAACGTTGCTTTTGCAAAGGGGGGAAAAAAGCTTTCCCAGCCAAATCCCCAAAAGTAGAGACTCAGCTTAAAGTAAAAGCATTTTAAAGTTATACTGTGCCTTAAATGATGCTTAATTACAATGTGTTTCCAGGTATGTTTTCTAAGATGAAATGCCTTTAATGATTAAGCTTCTTTAATAAGACATCTGAAAAATATTTATTTAGGAATCATATTCAGTTTTCAGCTCTGCCATTTCTCCCCTTTGGATATCAGTATATATGTTAGCAGATGTAATGGAAATTGTGTGAATATCTTTTGGTCGGGGGTGGAGGTGTAAGCATGCATATATTTGCATGTACAAGTAGATTTTTTTTTGGTCATATACCTCTGCATAGCAAAAGTATTTTCATCTTCCCAAAATTCTATTAGTTCGCTCCTTCAGAATACTGCTTGAAGAATTAGTAAACTTAAATTTTAGCTGGAAAAATCTGAATCTGTTTAGAATGGGATGGAGTTGAAAAGATTTATTTTCCCTCATTAAAGTATTGTTTAACTGATTTTCCTGGCTTGTAAGTTGGATTTTAAAACAGTCGGGGTGGCCCAGGAGGAGAGCTTTTTATCCACATGTCTATTAGACAGATGGAGATGAAAATTGGTCTGAGGTCAAGCCATTTGCAGCATTGTCACAGCCTTCGATTTTCCTCTCATCCTCACCACAGATCATCTCAAATGATTCAGTAATGACCCAAAGTGCAACATTGACCTTTAGTCCCTGGTGGATTACTGTGTTTCACTGTATAAATGGCAGGAAGTCCATTTTGTTCTTCCAGAAGGAGTTCAGCATTATTGAGCCAGGCCTTCCCTGTGGGAACCATGCAAGTACAGACCAGTGAAACACAATACTTGAGTTAAATTTGGTTTCTGTTGCTTTGGGAAATGTGAATTGACATGTCTCGAAACCCCCATTTACACTCTTTGTATTTGGGCAATTAATCATAGTTGATCAAAGAACTTTTTTTTTCCTTAGAAGAAAAACAAATTGACTTGCCCCCTTATAAAATAACATGTGAATTCTGTTAACGGATACTTTTGGCAGCCATTGAAATTTTGTTAAAGATGGT
Organism: Macrotis lagotis; assembly: GCF_037893015.1. NCBI lineage: Eukaryota > Metazoa > Chordata > Mammalia > Peramelemorphia > Peramelidae > Macrotis > Macrotis lagotis. The sequence continues at coordinate 33,381,139 of NC_133665.1, forward strand.
TCCCAGTCTTAAAAACTATTCTTGCTTGTATGATTATGTCTTTAGAGTTTACCCTAATAACTTCTTTCTGGAATCTATTGCAGTCAAGTACATTTTTTAAATTAGAAGCTACCATAGCTGGGAAGAAGGGTTCTCTAAATACATTTAGGTAGTGTGCTTTCTTTTTTCTTTGCAATAATTTTTATTGATGGATCCCCCCCCCCCCCCAGTCATGTTCTCCAGTGACTCCATTATTGGAGTAAAACCAGTAGGTTTTATCTTTGATTGTATATACAGCATTGTGTATCAATAGCCTCTCATCATTGTTTCAAGGAGGGTGTACTTACTCATCTCATCTCTAGAACCAAGGTTTATTATTTCAAATACTCAATTTTATGTTTTTAGTGTTGTTGTTTGTTATTGTTATATGCTATTCTCTAGTTTCTTCCTTTGCTGTATAACTGATTTATTGACTTTTGTTTTTCATAATTGTTCATATTTGGCATGTTTTACTATACAATATTTGGTTATAACAAGAATTCTTAAGAATTATGGGTCTGTGAACTTATTTTTAAAACTTTTGTTAACTGCGTTCAGCTAATTTCCTTTTAACTGCTATTTATGCATTAGAAAATACAAGCATTGTACTGAGGGGCTGCTAGGTGGTGCAGTGGATAGAGCACTAGCTCTGGAGTCAGGAGGATCTGAGTTCAAATTTGGCCTCAGACACTTTATCATTACCTAACTGTGTGACCTTGGGCAAGTCACTTAACCCCCTTGCAGTGTCTTGCCAAAAAAAACAAATCCAACCAAAAAAAAAAATTTGTACTGAGAAGGGATCCATTGCTTTCACCAGACTACTAAAGGAGTCTATGATAAAGAGAACAAACTTACAGTTTGTTCAGTCATTCTCCAATTGATGGGCCCCCACTTGGCAGTTTTTTGCTACAAGTACTTCATACTTTATGTAAACACTAGGTCAATAGTTATTTTATGTAAACAGTTAACTTTTGTAACCCTAATTTTTTTTATAGTCAGTTTTTAGTTTGTTTTTCCAAAGCCCATTAATGTTGTTAGGATTTTTTTTTTACTATTATATACACGCATATTTTTCTCTATTAAATTTGACTTCTCTCCATTCAATTCAGCAAACATTTATTAAATACTTAACATAATAGTTCCTGTTCTGGGCTCAGGGGCAACAGTTCCTTCAAGAGATGATCAATGGAATCTTTCAATTTCCACTTTGGCCCTCTAGATAATTATGGTTAAATGACTTCCCCAGGATCACACTATTAGTAAGTGTCTGAGTTATCCTGTTCAAACAGCAAGAGAAATAAAAACAAAAGAGCCCAGATATGATATTTCAAGAAATTATATAGGCGGGGCAGAGGAGTGGCACTTTGCTCTATTTTTTAGGTGAGCCATTTTTTCCTATGACATTTTACATTTTTTTTCTAATCTTTTTTAATGTTGTATTATTTCTTCATATCTCATGGAGTCATTTGCTTCCATTTGGCCATTTCTCATTTTTAAGGAGTTATTTTCTTCAGAAATGTTGATTTTCTTTTTCTAACTTTCATAGCTCTCATTTCTTTTTTCCTCTACTGCACTCTTCAGTTTTTGAAATTTTTTTCTTTGCTTCTTTTAAAAAAATCTTCAAAAATCTTCAAATTTTCTAAGAATTCTTATTGGGTTTGTGTCTGATCTTCATTAAGTTTTCACTAAGCTTTACTAGCAAGTGATTTCAAGTAATTTTCTTATTATGTATTTATCTTGAGTTCCCTTATAGCCACAGTAACTCTGTGGTCAGGTTCTTCCTCCCACCCCAAACCACCCTGTCTCTTATTGCTGGACTCTGCCAGGGATGGGGGTAATTGCTTCTATTGTGAGTGAGTGAGAGAGAGAGAGAGAGAGAGAGAGAGAGAGATTGAGATTGATTTTGTGAGTGAGTGAGTGTGGTGTGTGTGTGTGTGTGTGTGTGTCTGTGTGTCTGTGTGTCTGTGTCGGGCTCAGATCCACATAATTAACATCCATGATAAAGGTGAGTTTGCATCACTGTGCAATTGTTTTTTTTCTTTTTTTTTAAAATTTCATTGTGGCCTGCTTGGGTCTCTTGCTCATGACCAATCTTCTGGGATCTCTTCTGTCTGTCTGGGCTTCTGGTCAGCCTTGACCCAGTGTCCATGGACCTTCTCTCTATTTTCCTAAATTGTCCTGAACTGGAAAAAGTTACTCATAAGAACTTTGTCTTGTCTTTGCCTATCAGAATTTGGTCTGGTATCTTTTTTTAGGCTGTGATGGAGGACCTGCACTGGGCAGTAATGCTGTATCACTCAGATAGCTTGACCCTGCCCCAGTGTAGGGGCTACAACATGAAGAAAGAGGCCAGTTTCTGCCCTCAGGGAGCTGCCACTTTCCTGGAAGCTCTACACTCAAAGTTGGTTTCTAAAAATCTCCCTTGTGGCATTTCAAAGTCTTGATGTGGTTCAGACCATGGTATCTCAAAAGTAAGCTCTTTATTCAAGTTTCCCTGAGATTACGCTGTTCACGTTCTCACTAATCTCTGAGTTGCTAGGTTTTTAGATTGGTTTGAAATGCCATTTTAGAATAGACTTTTCTGACTGTTTTGATCATCCTCACATCCTTCATCAAAGTAATCACAGAATTTTGAATTTATTTCAAGATTATTCCACCTTCTACCCAGACTTTTGAATTTATTTCAAGATTATTCCACCTTCTACCCAATCTCCTGATGTACCAAGATACCTATCTGACTCATTTCCCCTTCATCCCTTCTCCAAATCCATATTTCCTTCATTCATTATTTTCAATTCCTCATTCTACAAGACAATTTTCTCAGAATCCAGAGATTGTGTCAAGATCTCCATCTTTCAACAGTTCTCCTTTGGTATCATCATCAATCAAATCACAAAAAGGTCTTTGTTTTTAGGTTTGTGTGATTGATTTAAAATTTTAATTTATATATAGTGAGTAGAGGGGTTGGGGGGGTAGGTCAGACACGAGGGGTTTAATGTAGCAGGCAATTTAATGGTAGCCCATAAAATTTAGTTTACATACATAACATGACAACTAATCACCATCAGCCTCCTTAAAAATTTGTAAGTACTATCTAAAAGCAGGTAATAAATCATGTATTCATAGTCAAATTTTTGTGTCATGGTTCATGATTTACCCTACAGAGTTTTTTATTGGAAAGAACCAATTATATAATTGAGTTGCAGCATTACATAATCTGCATCTTTCTTTTAAGCCTACCAAACCATCTTTTTACTACATGGAACAAATCAATAAGATCATATGTGTACAAGCACTTCTTGAACTGCGCGGCAAGAATGTCTGAATAATGGAAATCTGCTATTTAGAGACTGAAACAGCTGCTTTGCCTTTGTCACTTTGTCAAGGATGCAACTTTACTGAAATGACAAATTAAAGCACAAACACTCTGCTTGGCAACAGTTGGGTCAAAACATTTAAGTCATTAATTAGAAGGAACTGAGGCAAAATTAAAAAGAGAAAAAACAATTGCACAGTGTTGCAAACTCAACTCATCTTGCAAAATGCAGCTGAATTCCTCCATGTTAATTTTAATGATGCTTCAAATTTTAAAAAAAAAAGCTCCTCTTGAGTCTTGGGCCCTGCCAAGCTTGTCATTTGCAAATAAATCAAAAGACCATCATTGCAGGAGCAGGAACCAATGAATAGAGTTGCTTTGTCATTCTTTGATAGGCCCCACACTCAAGCCTGCTATTAAAAATGAATGTATTCAAGAGACTCTGCATTAAGAACATAAACAATTAAGGGCACTTGAGATGCTCTGCTAAGAGCTGCCATCCAGATTGTACAAGAGCTTTCTCATGAGAAGCAGGCCTCTGCAGTCTGCCTTGCCAGTGAGCCAGGCAATTAGTGATGCTGTCTCTGCCTAAGCGGACTCTTAGCAATATGGGACGTGGGGGGGGGGGGTGCTTGTTTTTAACTCCCCTTCTTCAAGCTTCCTGATAAAGCTGCGTGTGAAGGAGCTAGAGTAAGAGGACGAACTACATGTGGTATAGTAGAATGATATTGGAGCCTACCAGAAAATGAAGAGGTGGAATATTAAGGAAAAGCCCCCACAAAATATGGTCATCTGTAGTTGGGGACTTAGACTGATTAGTTGAACCATGCAGAATTTTGAGAAGGATTTCAGTTTTGGCACTGGGGCATATTTCATCATGCATATAAAAAAAAGGGAGAGTGGAAGATGAAAATTGCTAAGCCTTCTGACTCTCAGTTGAGATTTTCATAGTTGACAAGAGTATTCTGCTGGATGGTTGGAAGTTTGATCTTGATGATGCTACCAGAAACATAAGCTTACTCTGTCTTAAGAAAAATCTAACAAGGAAAAAAAAAACTACTTACAAACTAGTTTAGGAGGTGATTATTCACTTTGCCAGAAGTCTTCACCATATTTCTTTAAATAGCAAAGCCACTTTTAAAAAGAGTGATTTGAGTTATGTGTATGTGAACTATTTATTATTATTTTAACCTCATACTGGATCATCCCTGTAGGCACAGACCATATTTCTTTATCTTTCTATTTCTTAAAGAGTTCAACTTAAGTAAGAGTTCTTCATTTAACAGTGCTTAGTAGATATTGAATTGAATTTCCAGGAGCATGTCTTGTTGTTTAGAGCAAGGTTTTTGTGGGCTGCCCTATCATGTCCTAAACAATGTAAGAAGCTTCTGTGACCAAGGGATTGAATCAGCAAGAAGAGTTGATGTTCTGAATGGCAATGCCATATCTAAATGTTGGAACGGGTTTTTTTTTCCAGTAAAAAGGAGGAAAATATAGGAAATATATGGGAAAATATTGTTGTTTTGCATAGTCCAGACATAAGAAAAAGATAAAAATAAAAATTATTAACAGTAAGCACTTATCTGGCTCTTGTGGAAAAATGTTTACTGCCCTGAGACTTTTAGTTTCTAGAAACTTGAGCTTTCTGGGAAAATTCTTATAATAAGCCAAATAATTTACTACTGAGAAGTTATTTTGGACGGCAGTAGGGACTTTTCAGAATAATGGCAAAAAACAGTACATTTTTTCTTCTTGTATTTCACCTAGACCAGAAATTCTGATCATCCATTTTAAAAAAAAAAGCTATCTAATTTAGAATCATAGTGGTATAGATAATTCCTTGTTAAGTTGTAATGAGTCAACAGTTTTAGGAGAGTTCTTTAAAACTGAAATTGGAGTAACTTAGTATTACTCATTTATTATCCAAACAATGAAACCTGATGTCTCAGCTATAATAGAATCCACCTAACTTGACCTTTTGATAATCCTCATTTCTTAGTTATGCTACATCTTGTACTTCCCTTTTCTTAACTACTCTTCAGATGACACCTTTGGGTCTTTTGGTTGAAGGGTATCAACCATGGTTTCAGGGGATTAAAGGTCTAGATCAAATGAAACCTAAGGTCTCATCTATAGAAGTCTAGCTTTTTACCTTTTGAAAATCCTCATTTTTTAAAATTCTGCTATATCTTATATTTTTTCTTTCCTACCCTTCAGTTGACACTTCTTTGGGTCTTTTGGTTGAAGGATATTAGCCTTGGCTTTTAAGGGACCTAGAGGTCTAGAAGAGGTAACCTCCTCTGGTCAAACCATATTCCATAGCTTTTAAGTGCATAGTTGCAGGGAACCTTTGGGGTCATTGAATCAGACCCAAAGGGGGGGATACTCTAGGGTTCAATTTACTCCATTTATCATTTGAAGATAATGAAGCCCAGGCAAGGTAAATTGATTTTAACCTTAAAATATATATATATATATATATATATATATTCCCTAAAATTATTATTTATATGTTAACTTTGTTGGTTAAAACATTGTGAACGCAAGGTCATTAATTTTTTAGCCCAGGGAGTGTGGTGGTATGATTAAGAGTACTAGCCTTGGGGTTTGTTTAGGGGAGGGTCTGGGTATATATAGCTTATCTCTTATATTTACCTTTCTACCTATGTGACCTTGTGACCTGCACAAGAGGCAATTCTGTTCCCATCTCAGACACCCATCAGCTGCCTGACTTCAGGCAACTCACTTAATCTCTGTTTGCCTCGGATTTGTTGTGAGGATAAAATGAGATAATATTTGTAGAGCACTTATTAGCATAATGTCTGGCATATCATAAGGGCTATATCAATATTGAGAAATATACTTACTATAGCTATTATTACTACACCCCTACTGAGTCATATTTCTGTCCTCTGAAAAATGAAGATACCTTAATACAGTCTTTTTCCCTTTAGAATTCAATAATGCAATTTGTATACAGAACACATTCCATTCATATTGTTGATAGTATTTTTATAGGCTTCATTTGAAAGGGACCATACTTAAATAAAACATACACATGTGTTTTATACATGTTGATTATATTGTGTGTAGTGCACATATGTGTATTTTCAAATAACTTTCTGTCTTCAAAATTCTTTGGAGGGAGGACTATGTTCCCTTTAATTTCTTTTATAGCTCTACACCATGCCTGTATCTACTGTTAAGGATACACACACACACGCGTGCGCACGGATGTAATCCAAGTCTTGTTAACTCAATGGTTCTTACTAAAACACCTACTAACCTGGCCTTTGATCATTCTAGATTTATAAATCCAGTGGTGAACAACTCCCAGTGTTCTCTGTATTTAGTGTGGTTGCTCTTATAGCTCACTGAAGTAAGGTAAAGGAGAGAAAGCAAGTCTCTGATTGTTAAGGCTCTCTTTTCCCTGGGAGGTAGCTTTTGAATTATGGTGAATTCAACCTTCAATATGTTCCTATCACTCGAATTTCTTTCTAGGAAGTGCTCCTACCAGTTCCTATAGGGTAGACCATCACTTTTTATGTGGATAACTCATAGGAACAAATCTGAGTTTCTTGAGCTTCAATCCCAACTCCCCAAGACTTTTAAACATTTAAAGCAATGTCTCGGAGATATCTCAAATGCTATACCAAAGTTGAACTTCTCTCTCTCCCAATCTTTCCCCTCTTCTAGACCTCTCTCTTTATGACAAAGTCACCACTTGCCTTCCAGTCTTCTAAGTTCATAAACTCAGCATTATTGCCTATTTTCTGGATTGTTGCACCAGCCTCCTAATTGGTCTCCCTGCTTCAAGTCTTTCCCAGCTCCAGTTCATCTTATACACTGACTCTAAAATAATTTTCCTTAAGCCCAGATCTGATCATGTGATTGAGTCCCCTATTCAACCAAGTCCATTGGCTTCTTGTTGGTTCTAGGTTTCAAATAAAATCTCATTTTAGCTTTTGGAGCCATATGCAATCTGACCCCATATACAATCTGTCTTATTTGGAGCAATTCTTCCCCTGTCATTCTTCCACCTAGGCACTGCCTCTCTTCTTAAGTGACTCCATCTCTCTCATGATTTTTGCACTGGCCATACCATATTCCTACAGTGTATTTCCTTACATTCTTTCTACTTACTAGAGGCACACTACTAGTACACTTATCTCAAAATATCCTGTATTTTACTATTTGGAAGATTTTTTTCTATATATTCACCTTCCTTACTATCTATATATGTACTTAACTGTTTCTTCCATTGGAATGTAAGTGTTCTGGTGAGGGTAGGAATTCTCTTCCTCCTGCTCCCTCCCCCCCACTCCTTGAAAAGGCATACAACTTATCAATTATACAAATGAAGCCATGCAAAAATTTCCATTGCAACCCCCCCCCCCCCATGTATTTATTTTTTTAGCATTTGCTTTTATCAACACACAGTCTGGCAGTGGATAGCAACTCAGAAAAATCTTAAAATCTCACTCAAGTTCTCAGCCTCCTAAAAAAATCATTTTGATTATTTTCTTATTTTCAGTAATATTTGTGAAGCATTTAGTTATATACTTTGCATATAATAGGCACTTAATTTTTTTCTTTTATGGAGAGTGGGAGTAGTTAGGGAGTGATTACTGGGAGAGAAAGAAACATCATCATTTCCCTCCTGCCATGATTCAAATGATTACTGGACTAAAATCCAGGAAACCTGCATTACCCCACCAACTAGATGTTGTTTTACTTACTATCTCTGGGTCTGCTTTCCTCATCTGTAAAATGCGGAGGTTAGACTGAATGAGCCGTGTAAGTTCATATACACTTGTCCTAACCTCAAGAATGATTTAACATGCTTTAGTTTTCCTTTTACTGCTTTGGAGGCAGGAATGGGAGTGTTTTAAGTTGGATTCCCACTTGCCTAAAGACTGACCATACTTGGAAGTAGGATCTACATCAGTAACTGTTAAGTGTATGTGGCCTTATTGATGAACTTTAATTTTAAATTCCCTGGATTTTATTAAAGTTATTGAGGAATAAGGTTGATAGATCATAATGCTGATTCATTTGCCAGATACTCTTATTCCACAGGTCAGAACTTTAAATTGGATCTTGCACTAGGTTAGTAATTTTTGCAAGCCTTGGGAGAAGAAATGCTTGACTTATTAATGATTGACTGCATAGGCAAGATTTATTGCTTTGAGTTTTACACATTAAAGGGAACTTGACCCTTCCCTGGCTTTTTTGGTAGCACCCGGGGTCTTGAATTACCTCAAAGGATGCCATAAAATTGTCAGTCCAAAAACTTTGTGATTTATAGTTCATTTTAAAACATGTTGGTATACCGCATTTTGTAGTTATAAACTGTGAAATGAGACTCAATAACTCTTAATTGTGAAAAGGTTGGGAATCACTTGGTTAAGTAAGCCAGCTATCTTTATTTGGCCTATTTCCTGTCTTAGACATTAACCCATTTATTAGTATAAACTAGTGAGTTAGCAAACTCTTGAGTTAAACATTCTCAAGTTTACTATTATCTAATTAAGAAACCATTATACCATGTAAACTATAATAGGTCAGTTTATCCTTCTGTAAAGTGGGATTAAATTCAGCTACCCCACTTACCTCATTAATAAAGTATAAAGATTAATGAAGCAACTTTGTAAGACATTTTTAGACCCTAAGGTTATAGAAATACAAAGTACTTGAACATATGAAGCTTTCTTAGGAAGTTATTGTTGTTTTTATAAAATTGATATCAAGTAGCCTAATTTTTTGTATGTTATTGGTTTTTTTTTTTAATCTCTACAGACTGAAATCGCCAAGAGATTGAATACAATTTGTGCACAAGTCATCCCATTTCTGTCTCAGGAAGTAAGTAAAACTGTTCAGCTGTTAAAGTGCAATTATGTTGCTTCTCTGTTTGCAAATTAGCTAGTTTTAAGATGTTAATTTTATCACAACGCACAAGTGTGAAGAACATCTGTTACAGCTGAAGTGTGCAAACCCCCTGCTATTCGGTTGAACAGATCTGAGGGCAAGCTGCAGAACTGGCGACAATAGCTCAACTTCAAATTAATTCTTTTCAGAAGAAAACTGCAAAATGACTATCAAGATAAAGCTTTTGGTTGTTTTTTTTTTTTGAGCAGCAGTAGTAACTACTGATCACTCAAGTGCTCCTCATTTTTTTAAATAAAAAAAATTTGTTCTTCAATGTTCGCTCTAAAAGCCTTTTGTTTCTGCATATGTAGGAAGTGAATACACATCTTAGAAAATTCCAGATTGAACTTTAATGTTAACAGGCATAATGCATCTGAGATGATAATTGCAACTCACTTTTATGTGGTTGTACTGTTCACAAGATTAAACTCACAATTATCATGTGAAGGATACTGGCCACGAAGATACTTTGAAAGGATGTATAGGGCAGCTAGGTAACACAATGAAGAGTGCCATTGAGTTCAGATCTGGCCTCAGACACTAGCTTTGTGACCCTGGGCAAGTCACTCAAATGCTCATCAACTCTAGAAGAAAAAGAGAAGTCTTATATACTTGGAACCAATATGTGCTGTAGAAAGAGTCCTGGGTTTGATATCAGAGGACCTGGTTCAATTCTTGACTGCCATTTTGCTACCTTTCTGACTTGAACTTTGGATCTTAGTTTGGCAGGAAGAAGTTCGACTGGAAGACAAAATTGAATATGGTTTTTAGATTGAGGTTTAGGATTAATAACTGTCTGGAGCATCTTCCTTGTAATAAGTTTTTATAGATGATACCCATTAACTTAATACAGAGCTTTTTATTTGGCATCCTATACTTACCTTTTTAATTTGGTGATATTAAAAAAAAAAAGAAAAGTAATGCTTGTTAGAATACTTGGAATTCCAGTCCTTTATTGGTTGTGAGTCAACTTGGGATCTGGGGATGTGAGTTTACTCATCAGTAAGATGGGAGATTTGAACTAGCTGATTTCTTTCTGGCTCCAACAAAGTTTCGTAATGCTATGATTTTTAAATGAGACTTGGTCAATGCTTCCTAGTCCTCTGTCTCCCTTTACAATTGTTTCCTCATTTCAAAGTAGAGCTCTAGATTTTAAGTGATATTATTGAGGGTAATGTGGTATAATCTCCAAATTATAAAATGATTATGGGGGGGTGGAGATAGACATATGGTTATTATCTTCTTATGGATATTGGAGTGGGGGCAGAAAGATAATAAGAAAGTTCATTTTTAAAGCTGGTGATAATGTTAGAATATGCTTGAGGCTTTACTTTATCTTTGAAGTAGTTATAGATTTGCCCATTTAAAAACAACTTCCTGGGATCAGGTCTTTATATTTTGCCTCATGAAGTAAAGCTCACTGTGTGGATGGGTCCTTTTTAATGTTACTTTTGCCCAATGTTTCCTATACATTTTGTGTTTGTTTAGTTTAAGGTCTCAGAATATTCTTGCTTTGGGGAAATGAGTTAGAATAGACTACATAAGGTAACTAGGTGGCTTGGTGGATAGTGTTGGACTTTGAGTCAGAAGACTGAAGTTCAAATGTTTGTTGCTTTAGACATTTACTATCTCTTCTACATTGAACAAGTCGCTTAACTTTTGTCTGCCTCAGTTTGCTCATCTGTAAAGTAGATATACCAGTATCTACCTCTCTCCTACTGCCACCCCCAGATTGTTGTGAAGATCAAATGAGATTATATAAAGTGCTTTGCAGACCTTAAAAAACTGTATAGATGTTAGTCATCATCATCAACGTTATCGAGCCCAGTCCAAACAAGAATCTTTTCTGTGATATCCCCCCAAAGTGATCATTTAGTCTGTGCTCTAGTGAGCGAAACCCACTATTTCCAGAAGTAACTAATTCCACGTTTACATAGCTCTCATTGTTATGGAAATTTACTTTACATTGAGTCCAAATCTGCTTCTTTACAGCTTCCAATTGTTTTTTGCCCTTTGGAACCAAATACTGTTCCTTTTTAATAACTCCTTCAAATGCACCAGAATATTATCATGCCCTTCCTTCAAGTTGTTTTCTCCGAGCCAAACTTCCCCAGTTCTTTTTGCTCACCTTCATATGGCACAATCTTGAGACCTGTTAGCTTTGTGAATTGTTCCAGCTTGTCAATGTCCTTAAAGTACCCCCCTCACTGAAAAGAGTACTCCCAGATAAAAAATCTGACTAGGAAAGGGAGAAATTCACTTCCGTATTCATGGGAGCTTTGCCCATTGTTAGTGTAGCCTAAAATGAAATTAATTTTTTTCATTCTCTTGTCAAATTGAATTTATAATTCATTCATTAAAGCCAGATTTTAATTTTTTTCTAATGAATTGCCATTTTAACCATACCTCCTTTCTATTTGGTACTTGTGAACTTTAAGTTTTTAAACCCAAGTGTAGGAGTTTACATTTATGTCTTGAAATTTCATTATAGTGGATTCATTCTTAGTGTCTCCTGTACTGATCTAAAAAAATTATAAATAGTTATCACAAAATGTGGTGCCCCCTGGTATTTGTGAAATAGACACAGCTCTTAAAGTAGTCATTTTTAGGTTCTCTTTGCCTAATGCTTTGCATTTATTTTTCACATATTAAAACAATGCAGGTTAGGGAGTCTATAAGGATGGTGTTTCTTTTAAAACCTGTGCTTTTACTCTGTACTGTGTTTAGTGATGTTTTTTGTTGACTTTCCCCATGCTTAAAGGTTTTAGAAAGGAACAAGTAGAATTCTTGACTTACTTATCTCCTTGCCTTCTCTCCTTACTTCCAAAGCATCAGCAACAAGTGGCTCAAGCAGTTGAACGTGCCAAGCAAGTGACCATGGCTGAGTTGAATGCCATCATCGGGGTACGTGGTCTTCCAGGGCTCCCTCCTACAGTGTGTATAACCACCTTTCATTTCTTATTGATTGCTAATTTACTATAAATATATTTTTGATGTCTGATGCTATTGTGTAAATGATTTACTTATATATGTATGTATATATACGTGTATATTTTTATAGACTTGTATTTTTGGTGGAGGGGGAAGGGGAGGGGAAAGAAAACTTCATTTTGTCTTGGGATGATAAATGTGATTTGTTTCTTGGTTCCTATGCAGACATTCATTGCAATAGCAATAACAAGACTTTTAGTATTGCATTAGTTAAACAAAAACTTCCAGATTGGTAGCTTTCTAAATGTTTTTCTTTCCCTTCCTCCTATGGCATGGGATCAGTGAGGCTAAGGCTGAGCTTTATATTGCTTCAGTTCATTTAGTTATCTTTGCTTTTGCCTTCTGCTTTTCAGAGTACTTGGAACCTGTATAACTATTCACCCTTCTTCCTCTTTCTTTCTTGTACAACTTTCATGAATTTTAAAGGGGCACACCAGTGAAAAGAAATTTCTATTGCTTTTGAAGAAGTGTTAATTGTCTGACATAGTGTTCTAATAGCCTTTCACCAAGTTTTTGATTTTAAATATGCTGAGATCAGTTAATACTCCTTGCTTGTGACTGGTTGTCAATCACAGGTCATTGGCTGTGCATTAATGAACTTGGTGAACCGTGCATTCTTTCCACTGCATGAGTCCATCCTCTCTCAACCCCCTACCCCGACTCAGTCTCCAGAATGTTTCTCATGTTTTCTGCCCTTCCAGTCTAAGTGAAAGAAGTAGCCGAAACAAGGAGCCGTCCTTTCTGATTTTATTCATATTGTGAGCGCCCCGAGCGGATTCAAATTACTCATTTATCAATTTATGTTAATTGCTTGTGAGAAGATGCCCTGCTGGTCTTTATGGTTCCCTCAGACACTTTGTAATGATAATTAGACATGCTGCTCTACGGATTAGCAGTGGCATAGTCCAATGACGTCTGCAGACAATGGGACCAGTTGATCCATCTGTGCTTAAAATTACATCCCAACTGGAGATGGAGAAAAAACATAAGAGCCAGGGAGGATTAAAAGAATGAGCCTCAGCTTGAAAATTCTCCTTTCATCAGTTTCTCAATTGCAGATCTGCAGTCAGTTTGCCCGTGGTAAGCTATTGGCAGTCAATTAGGTGAAATAAACTGGGAGGGTGACCTTCATTCCCTTTTAATAGCTTTTTCCTCCCTGAAATGGGGAGCTTCAGTGGATTTTCAGCTTAAATTTTATTCAAGCTGCTTTATTACACTTGACAGCTTAGCTCTGCATAAACAATCCCCCCTTCCTCCAAATCCAAGCCCTGCTTCCCCCCACCCCCCCCTTGGTATCACATTTTGACTGTTACTTAGTCGGCTCTCTAATCACATTCAACAAAAAAACACAATTACATCTACATTTGTCTGCAACCTTCTGTACCTTTTTCTTGGGGAATGAATTGCTTTATTCAGGAGTTCAAATCAGATATTCATATGGAGCTTTAGCATGTACAATGTTTGATTTGGGGAGGGGATGAGCATTTATATAGTGCCTACTATTAGTCAAATACTAAACTGAGCCCTTTACAAATATTATCTCAAAGTGAATTCTACTTGTATTCAACTTCTTTCCAAAAAAAAAAAAAAAGAATAAGAATTTATTTTGGTTGAAGCAAAATATAGGCAAGGAATTTCTCAAGCATGGAGTTCATCATACTGGTTTTTCTATGAGATCTATGTGTTTCAGTATAACTTACTATTAGTAAACTTTTTAATAGATTCTTAGACTTATAAAATATCCCTTTATTTCAAGCTCAGGAAGAAAAATCTGGAGTTGTACCCCCCTCTAAAAAAAATGCCAGTATCAGGAGTTCTTTTAGAAGTTACCTGAATTACTTTGTTCTGGAAAACTTAATGTTTCATTAAACATAGGGTATGGTAGCACAAACAGAAAAGCTAGATCAGTTAAGTATAGACCATACACAAGACTCTTGACAGCCAGATGTCTTCAACACTCTTAATCTAATCTTTTATAACTGATCATTTATAATATGTATTAATTTGTCAGAGGCAGCTTCTTATAGTTGAAAGTGATCAATAAAGATCCGATCCTAAACCGTGAGTTTCATGCTCTGACATATGCTTGATTTTCCTTGAAAGGGATTGTGTGCATCCTGGAAAATCGGAGTAGCATAAAATTGGGTTGACAATTCAGTAGACCTTTGCACCCCATTCATTGAACACGCAGTGTGTCAACCTGTCTCCCCAGAGGGGAGGAGGTATCAGGAGGCTGTCTGTTCCTACAAGCAGCAGCTGTACACCAAAGTAAATGCAGCCTGGTTTGATAGCAGCTGTCAGTATTGTTCAGGGACCTGACTTAGTGTAAAGAACAATAGAAGGGGCCATGCCCTTAAACTGCATCGTCTTTCAGGCTAAGAAAAGAAATAGTAATTTAACGGTTTAGACATCTATTACAAGTGTGAAAGATCATGAAAGAGTCCTCTTTAAAATGCAAATGAGTGAAAAAATTCTCAGTTTAAGGTACAGTCAAAGAATTTAGTTCTCAGTAGTGCTAAAGATGTTACTCTAAGGAAAACTTGGGGGTTTGGAGGAGTTGTTTTTTTTGTTTTTTAGATTTTTTTTGCAAGGCAAATGGGGTTAAGTGGCTTGCCCAAGGCCCTCACAGCTAGGTAATTATTAAGTGTCTGAGATTGGATTTGAACCCAGGTACTCCTGACTCCAGGGCTGGTGCTTTATCCACTACGCCATTTTCTTAACAATAGAAAATGTCCCCTGGTTAAGCATCTATGTATTTGTGTGTCCTTAATGCTTAGTCTGAAACTGAGCAGTTAGGGGAGAAAGAAAGTTTTTCATTTTTCTTTTTTAGATGATAGGAAATACTATTAATTTCTCTTGGACATAAACTCAATTCTCATAGGGCAATTTTTGTTAACTTATTTCTCTTTTATTTATTGTAAGCCTTTTCTCACCCCTTGTTGAGAAAAAGAAACAGAGAAAGAGACTTGACTCTTCAAATTTTTTACTTGCTATTTTTCTTCTTTTGACTTTGACTATTTCAGTGGTGAAGGAAAGAAAGCACATTTGATGGCTTCAGTAGAATAATGATTGCATGTTTACCTGTTGAATGCTGCTTTTAAAAAGCTATTTGTTATTAAATGGGATGTGTTCTTGTAACCATAAAAGGGCTATTTAATAATACAGAGTACTTAATGAACTCAGGGTTTGGTATAGTTTGACATCTAAACCACTAGGGCTTTAGAAAAACAAGATGAGCTGAGGGAAATGAATATATATGAATTTGAGCACTTGAATATCAGATTTCTACAGGCAGTCCTCACACTTAGTGGGTTATTATTCTTGGAAAAACTGTTTTAAACTTGACAAGAGTCAAATCTGAATTTTTCCATAGAAGCAGTAATAGGATGGGGGTTATATTCCTGACTGATGTTCTCTTCTTTTTAAGCTGACTATTTACATATATAGAGAAAGATGAACTATGTAGACTATAGAGAGCTGTACTTGGAATCAGAAAGACCCAGGTTCAAATTCAGCCTCAAACATTATCTCTATGACCCTAAACAGATTTAATTTCTTCCTTTTGGTTTTTGCATTTGTAAATTTAGAGTATGATAGCCTAACTCCACAAGGTTTTAAGGATCAAATAAAATACATAAAACTCTTTTCAAATCTTAAAAAAAAATTTTTACATCAGCTAACCTGAAATATAACCAAAAAAATTTGTACTTGGGCCAAGGAGTAATCAATGGATCCTCCACTGCAGGATAGGGAGGCAGTAGAGAAAGCTGGGCAGGGGAGGAGCTTACCTCCCTACCCTCTTGTATCTTCCTTTTAAAACTAATTGTTATTGCTAACTAGTTGCTAAGCTCTTTTTTTTTATGTTGCTGAAGAACTGCAAATTTTGGTCCCCTAAATTTGGTGTCCTAGGCAAAGGGATAGTTATCCCTCACTTATTTATTTCTATGGCTTTCACCTACCTTTGCTTGTTGATGGATGATGTTAGCAGGTTCTTCCCAAATGTCACCTTTACTCCTTGTGGCAAGGCAGGGAAGATAGAATGCTGCTGCTTTGAATCAAGAGACTTGGTTATAAATTCCATCACTGTTTTTAGGTTTGTGGCAAGGATGAAATCATTTAAACTCCCTGAGTCAGTTTTCTCATCTGATACAAAAAAAAAGAGATAATATTTATACTACCTATACCTCCAAGGATCCTTGTGAAAGAGTATTTTTTAAACCTTAAGTGATATATAAATAATAAATTTAATGTGAAATTTTGATGTCATTTCTATTTTGACTAGGTAACTAGCAAGCAGTTGATCATTTCAAACCAGTAATTATCATTCTTTTTTTTAATTTGTTCTTCCTTTGCCTTTCCTTCATAATATCCCAATTTCCCAGGGTTTTGTTCTTTTTTTTCTTTTTTTAAATACCACTAGCAATTTTGGGTTCTTGGAATATTCATCTCCCAGACTCAGTTCTGCTAAGTCTCAGCATAGGTTACCATAATAAATATTTTTTTAAAAGCCATATTTAAAAAAAAAGTTGACTTCTGTAATTAAAATACTGACCAAGTTAGTCAAAGACTGTCTGATGAGCAATTCTTCTCATCCCTGTTATACCACCATATAGTTCTCCTTTATAGTATCTTCTGTGGGTGCTAACTTTCCTAATAAGCTTGTTTTATCTAATTGTTTCTGTTTTAAAAAAACTTGAAATTAAGAATTTTAAGTGAGACTATATTTGAGATTGTGTGTGGGGGCACACATTTGTACATATTTCTATTCTCCAGTCTTATGAATTTAAAAAAATAAATATGATTGATTTCTTATGGGATCATATATTTTTTTATGCATTTAAAAATCTTTAGAAAAATAGTCCTTGAAGGCTTTACTAGTTGCCCAAGGGGATCATAACACAAAAATAGGTTTAAAAACTTGGGCTTTAGTTGATCTACTGGGTGTTTTTAGGCTTATAAAAATTCTTTAAAAATACATATGTATTGATCAGGATTAATACAATAATATTGCATATTACATTTAAAATGATGTATGACTCAAAGTTCTTTCCTATTGCTGTTTTCTTTTACTATGACATTTTAGAAGATTAAAAAACCCATCAAGGTCATGGTAGGAAAGTCTGAGCAATATCATTGATAGAGGCAAGGCAGGATGGGGTGCTTAGAGGACTTTGAACCACTTGTTCACTCTTTGAGAAACTTAGGGATAATCTGTTTAACTGTCTTTTCCTCTCTGGTGATCAGGCTTTTGGAATTTCCACTGCCCTAGAAATAGATTTGCTTGGACTTCCAGAGTTTCACAGGGTTTACCTGCCTTTTGAAATACATGAACCAAACTTTATTGCTTCTCCCTATTAAAAAAATATTTATGCATTCTTTGAACCCTGTTGAGTTGTTCTTTACAATGTCAGAAAGCCTCCAGGCCTTGACTTCAATGATAACCAAACTCAAAGGCATAAAGTCCAGAGTTTTATCTTGAATATACAAGAGTAAATGTTGCTTTTCCCTCCTCCATTTTTGCCACAAATCACAGAATCTGAGTCTTAAAAATTTTGGAGCTGGAAGGGATTGAATTGGGACTGGAATTTTAAATGATCTTCTGCTAACTACACTAAATCATTTAGCTGATCTTCTTTGAGAACATATGTGACTTGCCCAGAGTCACATTTAGCATTTTTATTCCTTAGGATCTTATTTTATTTCATACATCCTGTTTATACTTATTTCATTTATTTGTCCAGTCCCCCAGTAGACCATAGTAAGTTCATTGAGAATAAGAACTATTTGATTTTTTGTCTTTGGAGCCTCAGTCTGGCATTCAATCAATGCTAGCTGATGAGTATTTTTCACTCTCCACCTCTGTTGTGGAATCTTCTCTTCCTGTGTACTTTATCAGCTCATCAGTGCCATTGTTAGAACTGCTTCAGATACAGAGAAGCTCCATGTCTGCCCATGACTTCACATCTAGATGGATTTCATTCCGCCATACCCTTCCATTGAATCCTCTAGAACCCTTATTTTGTCAATAAACTGTCCTTCATATTACTTCTAGCTTTTCCCCTGGAAATTCCTTTATGTTTATCTGTATGTACATGTAGGACACCAAGGTGGTGCCAGACCTGGAGTTGGTAGACCTGAGTTCAAATTTGGCCTCAGACACTTATTTAACTTTGTGAACCTGGACAGGTCCTTAATTAGCCCTGTTTGCTTCCGTTTCCTCATCTGTAAAATGAGTTAGAGAAGGAATTGGCAAACCACTCCGGTCTCTTTGCCAATAAACTCCAAGTGGGGGGGGTACGAAGAGTCAAACAGAGCTTAAAGAATTAACAGCAATCTTTATATGTATGTATATGTTTGTCAACCTCACATCCCTTTAGTAAAATATAAACTCCTTGCTAACAAGGACTCTTCTGTTTTGTTTTTGAATCCCTATACCTAATACAGTGTCTCACATTAATAGAATGGGTTGGGTACAAGGTACGACTTCGGGTTTCCTATCATCTAGGCAAATTGGTCTCTTTATTTTATCAGCATTATCATCTAAGCCCACTTTCATCCACCCACATATTTATGCTGTTAGCAGTCTGGGGATTATCAATCCTCTTAAGGCAGGGAAAGCATATCATGGTACTTCCAGGCCTGCTAAGTGCCATAAATGGATAATTAACAGAATAGTCTTAAGTGCCAGTTGCTAGAATTCAAAGATGACTACTTGTATTTTCTTTACTTGGATGGGGATTACACATATTACAGCATTTGAACCAGATACTTTTCTTCATGCAAGAATGATTTTTAAAGGTGTATATCACTAGAAAAGTATTACTACTCAGTACTTTCCATGATGGTAAACACTCTTAAGTCTGGTTAACAAAAATGTGTTCTTTTTTTTAAAACTGATATGGTATAGTTTTTAGAAGTCAAAAATATATTTAAAAAGAGATAAATCATTGATTTCAATATCCAATATTCATGTAGAGGAAAATAGTCAAGTTCTTGGTACAAAGCATTTAGATTTTTTTCAGGTGGAATTTTTTTTTTTTTTTTTGGCAAGGCAGATGGGGTTAAGTGGCTTGCCCAAGGCCACACAGCTAGGTAATTATTAAGTGTCTGAGACCGGATTTGAACCCAGGTACTCCTGACTCCAAGGCCGGTACTTTATCCACTAAACCACCTAGCTGCCCTTTCAGGTAGAATTTGAAAGACACAATGTGTTTACATGCAAGAACAAGAACAAAGGGGCAATAATAGACTTATATACTCAAGAGTGTTTTTGGTCATCTAAGTCAGAAAAATCAGATGTCTGCTTAAAGATGTCACCTTAGCTTCAAGAAAATCTGTCATCTTTCTGTCTGTTGGCAATGATCTTCATTATTCTGATTCATTTAACAATAGCCTACCTTCTTTGAAGGTTTGGTCTCTTTGTTTCCTTATGCTTTGTATCAGGTAGGGTTAATCCCTACTACAAAGCTCATCAGTAATCTCATCTATTATGTCAAATTTTGGGGAAATTTTTTATATTGTAGCTACCCTGTAGGCCTAGTGAGCATGCTTTATTTAATATGTAGACTTCTTTAAGCATTTGCATGAGATTTTTCTCAGCTCCACTATGTTAATGCTTTCTTCTCCATAATTGTTTTTTGTTACTGTACAGACTTTATCCATATTTCTATATGTGCATGTTTCTGATAGAATGAAAGGTTCCTGAGGACAGGACTTGTTTCATTTTTATTTACAGTACTTGGGACATAAAAGTTTTTTGATTGATTATTCAGCTTTGGGGGGGGTTAATATTTTGGGGGAAATTAAATGTTTTAGTTTGATTATACTTTTTTTTAGGTTTTTTATTTTTTGCAAGGCAAAAGGGGTTAAGTGGCTTGCCCAAGGCCACACACACAGCTAGGTAATTATTAAGTGTCTGAGACCAGATTTGAACCCAGGTATTCCTGACTGGAGGGCCGTGCTTTATCCACTACTCCACCTAGCTGCCCCTTTGATTATACTTTAAAACAGATTGAATTGTAGGTCTCCTAAAAGACTATTGTTGCATGAGTTGATTGGCTAAAGGATTAGCAAGATGTTGGATTATTTTTTTCCTCTTGAATGTGGCTGACAGTTATCTCTTGGATTGTAGTGTGTGAAGTGTTAAGAGGATGAGGTTAACCTCTTGAGGGTTTATTCTTGGGAGTATGCAATTAATCCTTGGAAAGCCTATAAATACCTGGGCTGTGTTTCTTTGTAAAAACAGGGATAATGGCCTAAAAGAACAATGCATACAACTTTGAGAAAGAATAGACTAAATAAATGGCTGTGATAACACTCAAAAGTTGTCTATGTTAGCTGTAATCTGTTGGATGCCAAGCCCTTTATGAGGCTATATCTTAATAGAATGGCGATTTATTAAATTCCCTTTCCCCCCCTTCAAAAGGAAAGAAACTGAAAAAAAAAAAGCTTTTTGCTGTATCCTACTTTAGGTGGAGTGCAGTTAAATGTTAAATTGTGCTGCTAAGAATCATTCTCTCACAAGTGTTGGGATTTGCTTCAGATCTTCAGTGTTCTTCCATAGAGTTAAGTTATTCCATGGGGTTTTGCTCATTTCCTTGCTGGAAGGTTGTTGGGCAAGGACTGACATAAATGCTGATGGGATGTTAATGTGAGAGCATCTGAAGTACAAGTTAGGTAAAGATGGGAAAAACTGTAACGGTTAGAGCTCTCTGTGATTCATACTTAAACAGCCTACTGACAAAAAAGAGCCATAGTGTGATGGAAGATTAAGAAAAGGGAGAAGTCCTACATTTTTAGAGTTAAAAATGAATTTCAGGTTCACTGAGTATAACCAACTTACGTTATAGATAGGGACATTAAGATTCAAAAACTGATCCAGAGTTTAGCCATCTACCTATGGCTAGAACTCCTCCTAGACTTGATATTCAGGTTCTTCTTGAGTGGTATAACACCAATCTTTAAGAATGCCATATATATTCCTCAACCCAAATGTTATTAATATCTTTTAATGTCACCTTCATTTCTAAATATATTCTTTCCCTCACCCCTGCTGAGAGAGTCAACATTTGTAATAAAACATAAAAAAAGGATGAGGAGACTAGACTGGTACAGGAAAATTAACTAACACACCAGCTAAATTTGACAGTCTGTGTAGTGTTCTCCTCACATAGTTCTGCAAAGAAAGTAGGGATGTGTATTCTCTCATCTCCTTGGGCCATGCATGGTCATTATTAGTTACACAGTATTCCATCTTGTGTTTTTTTAATTTGCATCATTGGAGTCATATATATATATATAATATATATATTCAGATTACTGTTTATTTCCATTCCCATTTATTAATTTGTCTTCCTGCTGCTCAGTGGTTTTCATTAGAATGCCTTTTTTTTTTTTTTTTTTTGCAAGGCAAATGGGGTAAAGTGGCTTGCCCAGGGCCACACAGTTAGGTAATTAATAAGTGTCTGAGGCCGGATTTGAGCTCAGATACTCCTAATTCTAGGGCCAGTGCTCTATCCACTGTGCCACCTAGCTGCCCTAGAATGCCATTTCTAAGAGATTTCTCTTTAATAGGACTTGTTTATTAATTTCATCTTGCCCAACTCTTTGTGACTCTTGGTAGAGACACTGTAGGGATTTTCCATTTCTTTCTCCAGCTCATTTTACAGATGGGGAAACTGAGGCCCGCAGAGTTAAATGACTTGCCCTGGGTCAGAGAGCTAGAAAGTGTCTGAGACCAGACTTGAACTCAAGCAGATGAGTTGTCTTAACTCCATACCCAGCACTCTGTCCGCTATACCACCAACTGCTTAAGTAGTCTAATGAGAAATAAATATTGACAGAATTTGCCTTTCTTTTCATATATGAAGATGCTGCTAGCCAATCAGTGGAGGCAACTTTTTAAGTTGTTTTTTTCCCAGAAGTGATGATAAGTTTGTTGTACTATCAATAGTCTTAGCTAATTCCAATTATAATCAACAGTACACATTTTACACTTTTTTCCCTTTGGTAGAGTTGGTAGGATATTCCATAGCAATGGAACAGAATAGAATGAACTGTGATCTAACCAATACAGAGCTAAGCTATCATAGACAATGAGAAATAGTGTTCTAAGACAAGATATGAGATTGGTAGTTAAATAACTAATCTCAGAGCACCATTAAGTTGTCTATGAAGTTACATGTTTCCAGAATGTCTATAGATTAGTTTACTTGGAGATCGACTTGGAAATATAATATGGCAGAAATACTACCTGTACCCTCTAATTTAAATTTTTTAAATTTAAATTAAATATTTTAAATTTTGAGTTCCAAATTTTATCTTATTTTCTTGCCCCTCCTCTTTCATTGAGAAGGCAAACAACTTGATATGGTAATACATGTGAAGCCATACAAAAGATATTTCCAAATTAGCTATGTTGTAAAAGATAGCAGAGACCAAGAAAAGGAAAAGAAAAATAAAGTTTCAAATTTGCTTTCAAAGTAGTTAATGTTTTTCATCATGGGTCCTTTGGAATTATTTTGGATCATTGCCTTGATCAGAAGAACTTTAACAGAAATGCATCAAAGTGGAGAAGTAGTCTTCTCATAAATTGATTGTAATTAATGTCCCAAACTGCATTACTTGTTTTGCTGTATAAGGTCATGTGAAATTTTCACTGTATTTAAGTTCTTTAGAATTCTACTACTTGAACATGAAGATGGGAGGGAAAATTAGAAATTAGTTCTTTTGAAATATGAAAGTAAATTAATACTTTGGTTCCCCTGATCCAAACTTTGGAGATTCTTGCTTTATACAGGTGTGTCTCCTGCAGACAAATTCTAAAACTTGTTGTGATTTAAACTTGTTTGCTAGTGTTAAGAATCATGACCCAAAAGATTCAGATCAAAGAACTCAAAGCATGGTGTTATGGCAGTGATTTGAAATAGATAAACAAATTCACTTAGAAGTTTTAAATCAGATTTAGGGTACTCCTGCAAACATATTCGTTATGCCTCACAACTTTTGGTAGCAGCATTATGGCACTGTGGCAATGGGTTGACTGCAATTAGAAAAAATGATAGCTTGCATATATGTAGTGCTTTAAAATTCACAAAAATGTTCTTTTACCCATGTCTCATGTGTGAGGTAGGTGTTATTATACCTCATTTTTCATATGAAAACACAGACTGTGAAAGGTTAAGGGACTTGACCAGACCAGGGTCACATAGCTAGTAAATGTCTAAGGCTCAATTTGAACTGTGGTCTTCCTAACTTCAGGGTCAACACTCTACCCATTGACCTGCCTTCACCTGAGATCAGGACCCATGATCTTATTTGTATGTCTCTTTGTATGATTCTGGGCAGGTCATTAAATCTCTTAGGGTCCTAGACAGCTCATAAGATTATAACAGTCTTGTCTAGAGATAGATGGGTTCCTCATCTCTTGAGTTTTCTAAAACCTTGGTCCCAATCTTTTTCTATCTCATTCAAGTCTGTAAACTCTTCATGTACTTCATTGTTTCTCATCTGGTCCTTAACTGAGTCAGAAACTTTCAAATGTTATATTTTCTTTTGATTTTTATTATTTAAGTAGTTTGAAAATTGATTAAATCTACTGAACAACTTCTGCAGTAGTAAAGTGTGTCTTTGCATGTTTGTATCTTCTAGTTGTTGGGCAATATCCATTTCCAAAAAATATACTATTCACTCTGTAAAATTGCATAATACAAACCAACATCTTACGGGGAGAGTACCACAGTCAAAAACCTTGTCAGTGACACATAGAACTAAAGATAGGAACTTGATTAAAAGTAGTAAGCATAGTACCATGCATGTTAAATGTCTGAGAAATACATAAATATTACAGTAAATAATGGCAAATGTCTGCAGCCCCAGGCTGCTGCTTGGGGTCCTCCTTCCCAGGAGGCAGACTGGCAAAGTCTTGAGCAGCAACTTGGTTTGGTAAAGACTTGAAATTTCGAAGTTTGCTTGTGGAAGTGGGTGTCATAAGGATTGCAAGAATGACTTCTTGTGAAGCAATGCACTTTTCTGCATTCTCACCTTGATTCTGGAGAATAAACCATATGTAAGCTAACACAAAAAATTATCTTATCAGAATGTTCCCTAATATATCAGTCATTTTGGAACAAATTCATGATTTTGAAGCAAGCCTTATAACAGCACTGACAACTCTTTTCTATTCATTTACAAGGTGCCATGCTATTTGTTTCCTTTCCCTGCACTGTAAAAATAGTCTAAAAGAAAGAGAAAAGAGCAGAAGATTTGGTAATGAATTCAGAGAGTAGCAGTTTGGAGAAATATACACTAATATAAAGTTTTGAGCTCTAATATTTTTGATATGAATTAAGGGTTAAAATATAATTCTTCATTCCTCACATTAACTATTAAATCCTAACCCTGTTTGTGATCATCATGATTGTTTCCCCCACTTTGGGAAGTAGTTCTTTAAAATTTTGTGTGCTTGAGGTTTTCTCTAGAAGACACAGACAAGGAGACATTATTCCTTTATGGATTTCATTAACTCAAGATTTAGTACATTTACATTTAGTACATTTTACTCATATCCTTCCCAAATTTGACATATATTGGGGGGGGGAGGATGAGAATATCAAATTCCATTGTTACCAAATCCGAACCATTCCGTGCTCACTTTTCAGTATCACTATATAAAGGGTTCCATGGTTGAATCTATTTTATGTTGCATAGCAGAATATGATGTTTATTTGAGGGGAGAGTGGTGGAGATTGATAAAAAAAATAGTTTAATCAGTTTCATAGTTCAACAGTATTATGATAAACTCTATAGGAATATGGGCATTTTTTTCCCTTTGAGTTGCAAAAAAAGTTTTATTTGGGGATAAAGGAGCAGTGAAAGTTGAATTAAATGTACATACACACACATATCCTTGATGGGACCAGAAATGCTAGCACATTAATGAACACATACAGACATGAATGATTAGAATGTATCCAAACCTTGGTTTTTTACAAATGAGGAAACTGAGAATTAAACTACTAGACAGGGAAAGACCAGGATAGGAATCCAGGTCTTCTGATTCTAAATCATTGAAGCCTCAAGCATTGCTTTTATCTTAATGTTCAAAACTAGCCATTATTAAGTTAAAATGGGTGGAGGGGTGCCAGATTATCCCACCCTGTGATTTATAATATTTTTCAGTTTACTTAATTGCTTGGACAAATGCTCCAAGAAATGGAGTTGGAAAGGACCTTGTAGCCCACTCCCTACCTGAAGAAGGAAACTCTTTATGTACCACCCTCCCACAGCTTTCTTTCTCTTCTCCTTTCCTTCAAACATTCTTCATGTCATGATCTCAACTCCCTTTACAAAACTTATCTTCCTAAATGCTCTCCCACTTATCTATGTCCTTCTCAGAATTATGACAATCAGAAATGAACAAAGTACTCTAGATATGCCCCCAGGATGTCAAATAAAATAGAATTATCACCTTTCTGGTTTTGGATCTTGTGCTTTTTTCAGTGCAACTTAAAATTACATTAATGTTTTTGACCATCCTGTAATAGATTTGACTTTGTGTATGCAGTTAACGTGAAAACAACAAACACAACTACCAAAAAAAAACCCGTCCAAAAACCCAAAACTACATTTTTTTTAAACATGTAAAAGATACTTCCTCATATTGTGCTTCTGAGGTTGATTTTTTCCAAAGCCAAACTTAAAGAGAGAATTTATTCCAATTAAATTTCATCATCTTAGATTTAATCCAATGTTCTAGCCTATTGAGATCTCTTTGGATCATAACTGTTTTCCTCTGCTTAGCTGTCCTTTCCAGTTTTGTCATCTGCAAATGTGATAAGCATACTATCTATGTCTTTTTCTAGATCATTGATAAAAATGTTAAACAATGAAAATCCTTTAGGCATTTCACTTGAGAACTTTGAACTATTAAGTGAGTTGGGCTAATCAACATAGCCCCTAATTGAATGGACATCTATTACCTTTTTATCTTTTTTCCAATGAAAAGCATAAGAAACTTTGTCAAATACTTCACTAAAACCTCAGGAAGCTACACACACACACAACACACACATATGTATGTATATGTACATATATACATCTCTATATGTGTGTGTGTATATATCTATATACTATATACATATGTATACATATATATCTCCCTGAGGTAGCCATCTCAGTCTCATTTTCAGAGAAATGGGGGCGGGAAATTCGATGAGTTTGATGTGACCTGTTCTTAATCAGTGAGGCTCCCTTTTATGGATGTTCACTAGTAATAGATGCTAGAATTTTCCTAGGAATTGAAGATAAACTCATTGGCTTATAGATTTCAGAGTCACTTCTTGCTGAAGTATTGTAATTTAGACCTAATTTCTAGTTAGAACCATCATAAAATTGGGATCATTATTGATAGAATTTCTTTCTTTAAAAATTGATATCACAGATTTAGAACTGAAAAATGACTTAAATGTTTAGTTTAATATCTTCCTTTTTCATTCCTTTTTTGTTGTCATTAAGTAGTTTCAGTCATATCTGATTCTAAGTGACCTCATTGAGGTTTTCTTGGCTTAGCAGGGATATTGTAGTTTGCCATTTCCTTTTGCAACTCATTTTACAGGTGAGGAAACTGAGGCAACCAGTTAAGTGACTTGCCCCCAGGGTTACACAGCTAATTAAGTTTGAGGTCATATTTGAATTTTAGTTACTCCAGGTCTGTTGTTTTATCTACTGCACCACCTAGTCGCTCCCCCCTTTTTTTTTACATCACCTTCATTTCTGAGTAGATATTTTTCCCCTGTCCTAACAGACTATTACTTATAATAACAAAGGACAGTTTAGCAATTAAACAACATATCTGCTGAGTCTTATAGTACATGGCAATATTCTTCCCATAGTTCTCTACTACTGCACAGAAAGGAGGGATTTCTGTTTTCTGTTCTCCACAAGACAACTGTTTACTGTAACTACACAGAATTTAATTATTTTTTTTCCAGTCACAGTTTTGGAATCATTATGCATATTGTTTTCCTGGTTCTACTTAACTTCATTCTTTAGTTCATAGCCTTCTCATGCTTCTTCTGAACTATTCCATACATTCACTGCTTTTTGTGACATAGTAATAGTTTCTTTAGTTATTCCTCAATCAAACCAGAACCTACTTCATTTCTAGTCCTTGATACCATAAAAAAAAAAGTGATACTATAAATATTTTCTTTTTATCTTTTACATTTTTGGGTTAGATTTCTAATGGGAAGTTTTCTGGGTCAGGTGATACAGGTTACATTTGTAGCATAATTCCAGTTTTTCGTCCCCCCCCCCATGATTCTATCAATATACAGTTCCTTAGGAATTACAGTAGTTTCTTAGTGTTTCTGTCTTTCCATAACCCTGCCAACATTAAGTATTTACATCTTTTACTGTATTTAATAACTGGATGTGTGAGGTGAAAATTCATGGTTGTTTTGATGCATATTTGTCATTAGTGAATTGAAACATTTCATACGGTTGTGGATATCTGCAGCTTTTTTGAGAACTTTTTGTTCATCTCTTTTAATCATTGGGGAAATAGCTCTTTACTTACTGTTAGTTCAATATATATCTTAGATATTTTCCCTTTTGAATTGTTTCCATTCTTAATGTAGTTATATTGATTTTGTTCTTGCAAAAGCCTTTCCATTTCATATAATTGAAATTAACTTTTTTATTTTTTGTCAGTTTAGTTAGGCACTCTCTCCTATCCCATAACAATAAAAGATGCCTTTATCATTTTCTGGTATTCCTTTTTTTTTTTTTTTTTGCAAGGTAATGTGGTTAAGTGACTTGCCTAAGGTCACACAGCTAGGCCATTATTAAGTGTCTGAGGCAAGATTTGAACTCAGGTCCTCCCGACTCCAGGGCTGATGTTATATCCACTGTGCTACCTAGCTACCCTTTGAGTTATTCTTTTATAAGATATAAGACAGTAATGTAAATCTAATTTTTGCCTTAGTAGTTATGTCAAATCGAAATCTTCCTCAGTAATACATGTCCTTGTGTTTCTTGAATGGCCATATTATTAAGTTCAGTTGTTTCTGAGTCATTCTTGTCTAGTCTGTTATGCTCATCTATGTTTTTTAACTAGAACCAAATAGTTTTGATAACATGGAGTATAATTTGAGATGTAGAAATGTTGTTCCCCCTTCATTCCTACTTTTTTTATTATTTTTATTGAAATTTTAGGCTTTTTTTCCTTCGCAAATGATTTTAGTTGTTACTTTACTTAGCAAGTAACCCCTTGTATACTGATAGTTAGCTCCTACAGTAAATATCTCTCATTCAAGTTTTTTAAATAGTGTTTTCTGATGTATTTGGAGAAGTTTTGAGAAGGCCATGGTAGGTTGAACCTTAATATGCATTTTTCTCATTATTTTGTATGAATTTTATTATTGCTATATAGAAATGTCATTTATTTTTGTGGCTTTATTTGCTAGTATGCTACTCTACTGAAGCTGTTCATGTTTCTTTACTCATTCTCTGAGGTTTTCTAAGGAAAAATCATGTCATTTGGGGACAATTTTGTCTCCTCTTCAACTATATTTATATCTTTGATTTCTTTCTCTTATTTTATTACTATTGCCAACATTTCTATAACTGTCAAATAACACTGAAGAGGTATCCTTTTTTACTCTTTTTTCTTGCAAAAGTGATGGTATTTTCTTATTGTAAATATAATCTTGCCTTTAATATTAGATATGTACTTATTTTAGCACATTTTAAAAATACCTCCTCTTGGTGCTCTGCCCCTCATTTATTTAAATAGTATACATACATATATTTTGCCATTTTTGTGAAGGCAGAAACTGTCAGTTGCTTTGGAGAGAAGATATTTTTCAAAGGATATGTGGGTTTTTCTATTACCTTTTTTTAAAAAAAAATTCTTCATCGGATCATTAATCATTAAAATCTATTTTTTTGCTTTCAAGATTGCTTTATTTTTGTGGCATCTCCTTAGGAAGTTTCAGAGGAAAAGAACAAACAATTCAATCTTTATTTTCTCTTCTTGCCTCCCTCTTACATAAGTCAGTAACATGATGGAGAAGAAAGTTTTAAACACTTGCCATCAGTACCTTTGGGCAAATTTCTTAACTCATACTCTGTTTTCTCATCTATAAATTTGAGATAATAATATAACTTATGAAATTTTAAGGAAAGTGCTTTCTAAAACTTAAAAACAATGAATGTGAGCGAGTTTTATAAAAGGAAATTTCATTTTATTCAAAGAACTTGGCAGAGTTCCATTATTACTATCCTTCCAAGTTTCACATACTGTTCTTTATATTGCAGATAAACTGGACCAAGCTGTCTTCCTGAGCATGACATTTCTTCTGCCATATCTGGCCCATCTGTCCTTGTCTGGAATTCCCCATGTTCTTAGGTCTATCTCTTGAAAGTCTTGACTTCCTTCATGTTGAAATAACACCTCTTCCAAAAAATCTTTTCTCTTTTGTTTTTTGAGTCTTCTGATCTGTAATTTTTTTTTTAAAAAAAAGCAAAACAATTATTCAATAACTTTTTCACATGAGTTAAGAATAGGTCTCTTACTCTCAAAATGATATCCCATCCACAACCCTCTGGCATAATTGCTTCCCATCTTTGGAGTCTTTAGTTCATTTCTATTGTATCATTTAGCCTATTGTATACTGTACTGTAGTCTAAATATAGTGTATTTATTATTGATAAATAGGGTGATGATTGTCTTTGAAGGAAAAAGTACCTTGTAGAAAACTTGACTTCTTTTGATTATTCCTCAAATTTTATCTTAGGTGCTCTGGATTAATTTCCTAAGTAAATTGCATGCCAACCTGTCTGTAAACTTGTGTAGAACTCCATATATACAAATTTTGGATTAATTGCTATTTCTAGTACACATCCTTCACTTTCCCATTCTTCTTTCTTTCATATCACTAGATCCATAATGATGCCTGAGATACCACCTTCTCCAATCTCCCTTTATTTCTTTCCCCAGTGTCAATCTAACAATATTTCCTTTCACTCATTTTGTTGTTGTTTGGTCATTTTTGGTAGTGCTTATCTCTTAATGATGCCATTTGGGGTTTTCTTGGCAAAGATAACTTTGGTGATTTGCTGTTTCCTTCTCCAGTTTATTTTACAGATGAGAAAACTGAGGCTAAGTGACTTGCTCAGCATTACCCAGCATAGAAGTATCTAAGGTCAAAATTTGGACTCTAAAGATAAACCTTCCTAACTTTAGGCCCTATAATTTATCCATCAATAGACTTATTGAAATGTCATTTCCCCTTGAAGCTACACTTTGATCTCCCCAGGAGAAAATGATTTTTCCTTTCCTCATTCCATTCTCCTGTGATAACTCATTGTTCTGTAGTAATTTAAAATATCCATCCCTATGTTGTGTTTATTTGATCTGAAATCTCTCCTACTTGATTACAGTCTTGTCTATTCTTTTGTATTCCCCACCCCCTGGACCTTTAACTTAGCTGTCCCATTAAATGTTTAATTTAAATGAATGCTAAGTGATTGTGAGCCACTTGGTTGCTACTATGGACTGCACTACCTTTATATATAGGCTTTTTGCTTAAAAAGGACTGATTTTGCTGAGTATTGAAGCTCAGATTCACCATTGGGGAAAGGTAGAACAGGATAGGAATTAAGAGTGATTAACATTTAATTAGTCAATTTCTCTGCCATTTCTATTAATAATCGTTGTTATCTCCAGTTTCTAGTATAGTGCTCGAAATATAGTAGGCACTTAATAAATTCTTGTTTAATTGATATATTCATTTCAACCACAACTCCCCCCACCCCATCATAGGTTCATAGATATTTTGAATCATTTTACATGTTAGCATTTACATTATATGCTTTGGATTTAATATTTCTCAAACTTGTGAGGTCTATGTCTCTATTCCTAACAGCAATGAATCTAAAACAAATGAGCTGACTGCTTACTAGATCTGGTGGAGAACTAAGGAGGACCACTTTTTTTTTTTTTAAAGACTTTTTGGCAATAGTAGCATCGTCTACTGTAGTTGAACTTCCACTTTGCCCTTTTTTCCCCCAATCAATGCTGTGGTTAATTATCTGCAGCAGTTGCTTGTGTATGCATCGATGGGTTCTCCTTCCCCTCCCCACCCTGCACCCCTCCCTCTCCCCCCCAACCGGACATAGCTCTTATTCTCCAAGTAATGATAGTAATTGGTGCTAGGACAGACCTTTTACTCATCCTTCTCTGAGCACATTTCTTATGGCAGGTGTCTAGTTTTTAATTAAGTGCTAATGAGCATGCCTAGCAGACCGTGAGGCTGCTGCCAACTTCTCCAGTTTTATGTCTTGCTGTTGCTGAGCCCCTTAACAGGTGACAGAGCAGGAATTAGTGTCTTTGAAACGACAGGAAGGTGATTATATGCATAAAATAATTGTTACAGTGATCTTAAAATGGTAAATGCCTTCTTTAGATACACTTTTCAAGAATACTCTTCTTGTCTTCTCTGGTCTGTCCTTGTCCCCATTTTTCTTCTCATTAGGAACAGTTCCACTTCAGGGCTAAGGGAGATTTATGTGGAGGGTGGTCGGTCCCCTTTTCCCTGCTGTGGGTTGTTTATTTTCCAAATGGGGGGTGGTTAGGGGGAGACTTGCCAAGGTTTTTAAAATTCTATACAAATATTTTCCTGAATTCTGATAATAAATCACACGATTTTACCTTATACTCTGAAGGCAGAGAGATTTGAAGACAGTATTTATTGTTCTATTTAGAAATCAGTGAGAAGGTAGTGCTTGAGGCCCTTCCTGAAGAACGGAATGATTTAATGCAGTAAGGACAGTCTAGGCAAACCATCAATAAAAGAAGCAGTTGAGGCCTAGGGAAGTTACCACAAATCAGAGCCTTAATTTTTGGGATCTGACGGGGCACCTTAGAAATTAAGCTTTAATCATTTTTACTCTTTCTTCTAAACCTAGCTTTATACCTGGCAGCTGAAATATGGCTAAATTTATGTTGCATTGCCTTTTGACTATTTTTCATTGCACACAGTAAGCTATTAACTGTAATTTGAGAGAAAAGAATACCTTTTTAAATGTGGGTAAATTTATAGTGGGGTGGGGAGGAAGAGGAGGAGGTAGTAGCAATGCATACCATTAGTGTGGTTAGAGTGAAGGGTCCTGGAGCTGCTGCTCACAGCTATGGTCCTTGGGGCTGGCCTCTGAGCATTCTGTAAATAAGGAGAATGGACCAGATGATCCACAGACCCCCTTCCATCCTTGCTGATCTAGAGTCCATAGGGGATGACCTAGCTTGCCCAGATGTGGGGAAGTGTTGCCCCCAATGGACTGTGGTGGTTTCCCCAGGGCCTTAGTTATCACAGAATCAGTCTGGAGTTGGAAGGGACCCCAGAAGTCATCTAGATTCAGCCTTGCCTGGAAGCCTTCCTTGCTTTCTGAGAAAAATCACCCAGATTTTCTCCCTGCTTTCTTTACTTCAAGAGAACATTCCTTGAGTTCACAAAGGAGAAGCTGTTCCATTGTTGGGCAGGCCTCCTTATTCATTATTATTATTATTATTATTATCATCATTATTATCATTGTTATTATTATTGTTGTTGTTATTTTCAGTTATTCTGATTTATTTGGAGCCCATATCTGCCTCCCTGCTACTTGGAATATAAATTGATCCTAGTTCTGACCTCTGGAGCAGAATAAGCTTAATCTCCCCCCCACACACACACGTGACAGCCATTCAAATAAGAAAGCCAACTGTTCTACCTCTTGGTTTCTTTATTCCTTTTAAATAAATAAGAAAAATCAGTTTGGCTGTCTTTGCCATTGTGGTATTAGATGAAAGGAGATTAGAGATTAAAAAGATTCATACATAGAAATCCTGAAAACTTTGCCACTGATTCTACCCATTTAACCTAATCAGGCCTATCCTATTTAAAAGTAACAAACGTTTTGGGTGAATCTTCATAATACTAGCTAAAATTTCATTGTACCAGCTTCTATTGAGTGCTTTATAGTTTTTCTCCCCTGCTATTCTCAGAACACCACCTGGGAGGTGCTGTTATTATTCCCATTTTGCAGATGAGTAAACTGAGGCAGGCTAGTTAAGTGATTTGCCCAGGGTTTTAGCTCAGTTCTTTCTGACTCTAGACCTGGTGCTCGATCCACTGAACTACTAGGGATCTAGGAATTACAATTCAGAAGAGGGTATGATAGGGCGGGGGGTGGGGAGAGAATATGTGAAGCAATGATCCTTGAATCTCAGGCACTAACCATATGTTTACCTTTTTTTTCTCCCTCTTCTTCCCTCTGTGTTCTCTCTGTCTCTGTCTCTCTCTCTGTCTCTCTCTCTCTTCCTCCTCCTCCCTCCCTCCCCCTCCTCTGACCTCTTATTCCTTTTTCCTCATGCCCTTGTTTTATGGTTCTGTTTTCTTCCGGGAATGACGCAACTCCCCCCTGCCCACAGCAGCAGCAGCTGCAGGCTCAGCATCTCTCTCATGGCCATGGACCTCCAGTGCCTCTCACACCTCACCCATCGGGACTCCAGCCTCCCGGCATCCCCCCCCTCGGAAGCAGCGCTGGCCTCCTGGCCCTCTCTAGTGCGTTGAGTGGGCAGTCTCACTTGGCAATCAAAGATGACAAGAAACATCACGATGCAGACCACCACAGAGGTGAGAGGCATGGCAAGCCCGATTAGGACCTGATTCTTTGTCCAATGAATATTCATACAATGCTGCAAAGTTGTGTCCATCTCCTAAAGAAATCCCAAGTTTATTTAAAATGAGAGAAAAGGAACTGTCGAAAACCTTTTTACCATTGAAAAACGGAAGTTTTCAGTGTTTGAAATGATGGGGATTTTTGTAGGCTTTTCTCCTACTCTTGTAGATTGTGGGGCCTTTTTCTTTCTTTTTTTTTCCTTGACATCTTGGCAACTGCTTAATGTAATGTCAGTGGCCTGCACCATATTATGGAAAACTGTTAACTGCTTAATTGGGTGATTTTCAAAGAAAGTAATGTTGTGAAATGGGGTGAAATGAAAGTTAAATTTAAAAGTGAATGTGTTCAAATGAAAGGTTAGATAATTGCATCTGTTACTACTTAGTTTCATAGGCTTTAATTCTAGT
Source organism: Macrotis lagotis (assembly GCF_037893015.1). Lineage (NCBI taxonomy): Eukaryota > Metazoa > Chordata > Mammalia > Peramelemorphia > Peramelidae > Macrotis > Macrotis lagotis. The sequence goes on from NC_133665.1 coordinate 33,415,522, forward strand.
ATGCATTAAATATTGGGCAAAATTGCACTTGACTAATTTTTAAAGAAAAGTAATTTATTCTGTCATGAATTTTAAAAAATAGGCTTTGTGTATGGTTAAACTGTAAATCTTATGTTTACAAAATACTGTAATTTTCAGGAAATCACTGTATTAGGAATGTGCAATGACTTATATAAATAAAAGCCATTTTTCAAACTGTTCGGGGCTTGTGTTCTAATTTTTCCCCCCTTTTTTTTATTTCTGTTCTTGCCTCTGTGTCTGAACGGGCATGTCTGTGCGTTTCTTGGTAACCACGGGATCAGACAGAGAACCTGGCACTGTAAGTACTAAAACTCCTAACATAAAAATATATTCCATTTTTTCAACACTTGCCCAGACTTTATTTCTCTTTCTTCTTCTACACAAACACACACACACACACACACAAACACTTAGTTTTGGGGTTTTTTTGGTTTTGATTTCTGCTGGGTTTTTTTGAGTGAAAGTTTTGGTTTCCTTTCTGAATTCTCAACTTTTTTTTGTATTAGGTCAGAAGACAGGATTATTTTGTTCAAAACCTTTGTCAGTAGTGACAAAATACAGTCAATTGCTTGCTGTAGTTTGTTGAATGTATTTTAGCATGTATTTTTCAGGCTCATAACAATAACAAACTTTATGGTTCAAGATTCCTTTAGGAGGTGGTGTAGGCTCCTTTTAAGGGAATCTTTCAGGTGAGAAATCAGAATTCATGGTGAGCAAATTGTTACCTTTTAAAACTGAGTGTTTGATTACACCCTTATGCATATTTCTTAGTTACGTGGTTTGCCCATGTGCCATAATTTCCCTTGTGTTCGCCTTTGGGGCATGAGCTTCAATTTAAATAAAATTACATTAAAATCCAGTATCAGAGTTAAATCCTAAGAAAGCAGGGTAGTTTAGGTGAAGATGCTACATCCATATGAGTTTCATTTCACATTGCTCCATTTTGCATTCTCCACAGCTCCTATGTGTCTCCTTTCTGGTTGCCAGTATCTGATGAAAAGTGGGCCTGAGAGACTAGAACAGTAAAAACAGAATAGGAGCTACCCTTCCCTGCTATTGTGATTTCTTTTTTGACACCTTTCCCATTCACCCCCCCACACACACACTTTTGAGACTTCAGAAGTTAGAAGAGTTTTGAGCATCTTGTATGTGATAATTATTGTAAAGAATAAAATATAACTTTTTTGCCATTACTTTTCACATTAAAGATCTTTGGAGCTTTTGGAAAGAGAATAAATAGCTAAATTCTTCAAAAAATGAAAAAGCTAATTTCCTTTTTTCCCTTTCTCCCCAAATAAGACTGGAGTTTAACAATACTTACTTGTGGAAAAAAAAATTTTTTTTTTGGTTGAATTGTTGCTAGGGAGATTGATTTTGGTGAGCCCCTGTTTTTTTTAAAATTCCTGTCAGATTCCCTCTCTAGAATATGCAAAGGAAACATCACAGTCAGGAAATAATGTGCATAGTGTCAAATGATGAAGGGGTTGAACGTTTGGTATTTATTGTGAGGACGTGTACATTTTGTCATCTCTGAATATTTATTTCCATAAATTTTTAGCATTTTCATTATTCCTACTTTTTCTCTAGAGCAAGTGCTCTTAAGATTGTTGTATCAAAGACCCTTTGGGCAGTCCTTTGAAGTCTATAGATCCCTCCTGAGAGTAATGTTCTTAAATGCCTAAGATAAAAAATATACTGGATACAAAGGGAGCCAATTATTGTAAAATGCAATTATCAAAATGTTTTTAAAAAGTGTTCATAGACTCCAAGTAATAATGTCTTTTCTGGAGTGTCAAAAAATAGATACCATCATTAGACTAGATAATATCAGCAGCTTACAAGGGGTTGTCTAAATGCTTGTCTCTGAATATAAAGAAACACGTGTATGTATGTTCATATGTGTGTATGAAAATAGCTAACATAACATATAACACTTACATATCTCATTTGATCCTTATAACAATCCTGGAAGGTAGGTATGATTCCCCTACCCCCATTTTTTACAGATGAGGAAACTGGGCAGATAGATATTAGATGATAACTAGTGTCTAAGCCCAGATTTGATCTCAGATCTCCGGGATCCAAATCCAGATCTAGTGCTCTATATTCACTATGTATATCTACATAGTATGCATAAATTTTTTAAAAACTCAAATAATTTTATGGGCTGGCTAGGTGGCACAGTGGATAGAGCACCAGCCCTGGAGTCAGAAGTACTTGAGTTCAAACCCAGCCTCAGACACTTCATAATTACTTAGCTGCGGGGCCTTGGGCAAACCACTTAACCCCATTGCCTTGCAAAAACCTAAGGAAAAAAAAAGCTCAAATAATTTTATAAGACTTAAATAAGAAGAAATATCATTTCTCATTGGTTGAACTTCTGTGATGAGCTAATGAATGAAAATAGACATGTGTTGCATGGTGTGTGAGAAGGTACAAATGGGTTACAATTTGCATCATATATAATAAGATCAAATGCCAGGGGAAAATTGATATACTGAAGAGATTCAAAAGGTAGTATCATCCTATATCTCCCATCTAACAAGTATCTATAATTGGTTGATATCTTACATATGGGAACTATTACTGTGATTTTTTTTAAAAAACATTTATTTTTGTCATGTGGGTGACATTACAAAGAAATTTTTTTACTCATTTCTCATGATGGGGTGTGATTCTCCTAGATTTTTCAGATTAGCATACATTTGGCTTTGCTAACTGGTTTGGTTTATAATTTTGAGAAGTTGAGAAATTTCAGCAGTTTATGATTTTCAACAATTGAAGGAGGAATACTATCCTTAAATAAATTTAAAATTGTTCTTCTGGGTTTTTTTTTTTTTACCCTACTCTGCTGTTAGTTTTTAGAAACCACTGAAAATTTTAATTGGCAGTCATACTTAAGCCAATCAGTAAACTAATACAAAAAAAATCAAATCATCCATTCATTGGTCTTTCCATTATATTTAAAAAAAACACTTAATTCTTTGTATCTCAGGTGCAATCTATAACATTTCTTAGTGTTTTCAGATTAAGAATATAACTAGTTTATCTAGTGCCTATTGCCAGATGAGCCTATAATGCAAAGCAGGTGGGTGTCAGTTTTGTGATCTGACCCTTTGATCAGCCTTAATGCTTCTTACATAATAAGGTGAATGGTGTTACTCTTTCATCAGTTCAATTTAGCCTTTTTTTCCTTTTAAAGGAACCCATTTATGATTCTTGGTAAGTATATAATCTGATGCACAATTTAATGTAAGAATTAAGTTAGATATGTGGATAATTAGAAAATATGCATCATCAGTGTTTTTTTTAAAAAGGAAATGCTATAATATGAAATACCAAGCCTATTGGCAGACAGAAACATGAGAATGTGAAATATAATGATAATGCCCACTGATGATTACGAACAGCAGGGTTAAAGAGTCTTAACAGGGTTTCTTGCTTATCATATTTACATAAAGTGTAAAAGTTGGATCCTCAATTCAAGTTAGGTTGGGGGAGTGGGGAGCCTCAGACTTATTTGTTCTTCATTTACAATATTTAAATGACCTTTTTTTGTAAAGAATGAGCAGTTTTATTTTTATGTTGGAAAATTGAGATTGAACTTGGAAACTTTTATGATCAGATTCTCTTAGTATAAACAGGAAATGACCATTAAGTGAGGCTTCAGATAGAATGGAAATTTATTGTTCATTATAGGGGTTTCAAAGTCATGGTCTTTTAGATCACATAATTCAACTATCCTAAATCTGATTATTTTTAAATTTAGTATTGGTTGGAATTTTAGGAAACTGTAATTTCAAGGAACTTTTGACACAAATTCCCAAGAATGTGAAAAACTTCTACGTTTTTAAAGGTTGAAAAATTACTTGCCGGGGTGACTAGGTGGCACAGTGGGTAGAGCACCAGTCCTGGAGTCAGGAGTACCTGAGTTCAAATGTGGCCTCAGACACTTAGTAATTAATTATCTAGCTGTGTGGCCTTGGGCAAGTCACTTAACCCCATTTGCCTTGCAAAAGAAAGAAAGAAAGAAAGAAAGAAAGAAAGATTTCTTGCTTATGACCATTCAACTAAGAAATCCAAGCCTTACTTACTGAAGCAACTTGTAGCATTCATAAAACCATTGCCCTTAGTATTTGGAATCAAGTTTAAAATGAATTAGACCCAGTCAAGTCCATATAAGAAATATTTAGAATTAATGGCATTTTTCCTGTCAAGAAGAAAACTTGTATTAGTCATTGATGTTTTAGCTTAAAGGCTTAATAGATGGTTGCTTTAAGTAAGCATCTACATCTAAAATATTCCTTAAGTGTAGTCTGGAACATGTAAAAATTAGAATTACAGAGGATAATTGAATTTTGAGCTTAGAAAGGAACCTTAACAACTATTACATCTAACTCTTCGAATTTATAAGTCCAGAACTAGGTTTAGAGAGTATAGGTTACTTGCCTGAGGTTGACCAGCCAGCTAAGTTAGTGGCCTATCTGGTACTAGAAATTGGATCTCCTGATAATTTTTCCAGAATTCTTTCCATTATACCATGCTTAATTTTTTAAGTTTAGTTTGTTTGAGCTGATCCTTCTTGGAGCTTTTTAGAAGATACATCCAACATGAATTTAATGCCCACCAAGGAAAATGTCATTTTATTTAACTTGTCTAGCACATGCATAGGAGGTGCTTTAAATAGGTGTCTGAAAGATTTTATGGGAAGAAGGGGGAATTCTTTATACCATAGGAGAGAATGTGCATTCTTTGAATAAAAGAAAATGTAGGATTAAGTATAGTCTGAGATTTCCCATGGTGTAGGACAGTTTAGATGAAACTTTGAAATACATGTAACATATTTAATTGATATTTCAAAGTGTGTTCTATACCTTCTAAATCACTAGTATAAAGAACTATCTTATCAAAGATGATAATCTAATTTTTGAATTGTTTATGTCATCTAATTTTTCAAAATCCACAGATAGCCTTTAGAAAAGCCAAAATTGAGAAAAGCCAATATCCTTTTAGCTTTTGTTTTAAATCCATGATTTCACAGTGGTCATTTGTGAGTATTTTCAAGTTTGTCATTAGTAGAGCTATTAGCAGCTGTATTCAATAAAACTCTTCAGTCTTTTTTTGTAGCTCAGTTTTTAGAAGTATAGACACTTTGAGGCAACTTTGCATGAGTTGAGTGTGTTGTGTATATGATATATTTACAAAAATGACTTTTGCTTTCAGATAGCCCTACCCCTGGAATAGACCACTGATCTCTCCCTTTCAGTAACTTGCCTAGATACAATAATCAGAGGAGGACACAAAAAGAGGAAGAGAAGTTTAGCACTTTGTATAATTCTCAATTTTACTTATACCAAGGAATCAAATGGAAAGAAGACATGGAGACAAGATGTCTTATTACCAGTTTGCCTTTTTAAAAAAAAATCATCATGATGGAAACCACTTTAAGCTTAATTCCTAAAAAGGAAGGGAACAAGGTATAAACTTAATTCCTAAAAAGGAAAGGGAACAAGGTATGTGCTTGAAGCCTGGTGTGTGCTATTCATCGTGTTAGGGTTTTGTAAATATTCTCTTTGTCCTCGGAACACTCCTGTAAAAGGGTAGGGGCTAGTCCCATGTTCCCAATAGAGAAGGGTACCAGTCTAGTAGAATTAAAAACCTGTGTGTTTGTGTGTGTTTGTACAGGATGCTGTTTGGGGGATAGGGGAAGAGGGGAGATGGGTATACACACAGGATATTCTAAAAGTCTTAGTACAGTAAGACTTTTTGGACCTCTAGTATATGCTAGTTAGTGGCATGCTTTATGCTTGTTGATTGGGGGGACACGTATGTACCCAGAGGCAGAAGGTAGCATTTTTTTTTCGATGTAGGACTAGTTAAGAATAGCATTTTCTGTATATTAGGTTGATACTATGCTTGAAGAATTAGTTATTAAGCTATTACTAAGTAGTGGCCCAAAAGAATTAAAAGTTATGGATTAAATAATGAATTTCAGAGAACTTGATCTCAGGTCCTTCTGACTGAAGACCAACTGTCTACATACAGACTTTGCCGTCCTGACCCCCTTCTTCTCATCATGACACTCCACCCTCCAATGAGGAAGCTGAGGTCAAGAGAAGTTAGAGTGTCTAGACCAAGGATTTGCAAATAGTAAATGACAAGTCCTGGATTTGTACTTGAATCTATAGTATCAAACCCAGTGCTCTTTTCTATTATATTAGCCAATTATTAAGTGCTTATTAATTGAGCCTGCCCAGCTTTCTCATTTTGTGATCTATGTTCATAGCAGTGGTATTTTTCCCAAGAAAAAAGGAATGGGGAGGTTCAGTGAATTGTCCTTGAAAACCAAAGGCCTCACTGACTAGTTCTTAGACCATTGTAGGACTCATTGTGGTCTACTGAAATGAAACTTGGGATAGAGTCCTGGACCTGGAGTTAGGAAGACCTGGGTTCAAAATCACCTGCCTAGTTGTTTGATCCTGAGCAAGTCATTTAACGCTGCTTGCCTCAGTTTCCTCAACTGTAGAATGAGCTAAAGAAGAAAATGGCAAGCCTTTGCAGTATCTTTGCCAAGAAAACCCCAAATGTGGGGTCATGAAGAGTGAAACACACATAAAATGTCTAAACGATGGACTCATGCTTTATTGGATGACCAGGAAAATGCTGATACTGGTTTTTAGCAAAATACTATGAACACATAAAGTTTTAAAATCATGTGATGCCGTGAGGCCCTTGCATTTTGGATAATCTGGGGGTACTATGGAGGTAGAGACAGGAGAATGATGTTGATAAAAGCACAGAAAGATACTCGACTTAAAATCCCTCTTAGTTAAAATTTTGTTTCTTTGCCTTCTCATTTCAAAGCTGTATTATTTTCTGTGCCATCACCCTGGCTAAGAGAATCATATGAACCAGGAATACCTTCTGGTAATATGGTATATTATGTAAAGCACAGGGATATTTTCCCATATTTTGAGTTTGTCTTTTAAATAGACCTATCTTTTTAGGGCCATCCATTGGGTAGTTGAGGCTTCGAGGTGTGATGGAGCTGCTAAATGAGCAGATTTGCTCTTTTGCCCTATCTGCTGATAGCTGAGGATTTAGCCTTAATGGATTAGAAAGTCAATCATGTAGTCTTTAAATGTACAGCAAAATCCATGAATGACCAACTGAGCTGGAAAAAAAAGTGAAGCTTGTGGCAATTATTTAATTGGTGCCAGGTGTAGATAAAGAAGGCACACAGATGTGATGAGGTGCACTGTCACCTAATTGTTATAATGTTCGGTGTAAAGTTAATTGTCGATGTGTAGAGTGTGCTAGCAAATTAAGTTCCCACTGCCTGAGTATAACAGGATAAATGAGGTATCATGAGCTCCCAATCTGTACCTCTGACACAGATACTTTTCTTGTGGGTTGGAGAAAGTCCCCAAGGGTAATCAGTATGGCAGTTAAAAAAACACAAAACCCATTTGAGTGATGTGCATTATCTCCACATTAAAGGAAACCTGCCCAGCTCTCTATGTACCCATGAGTGAGTTTTCCTTTTATGTTTGCCACTCATGGTTTCATGGTTTGGATTTGGTTGGCAGAAAAGTTGCTTTGAGGTCCCAGGATATTTGAAGGGTATAGAACAAACATTCTGTTAAGTGACAGAATGTAATGGTTCATTAAGTTAGCTTTTTTTTTTTCCTGGAGTTATTTGCAAAAGCATATTAGCCCATATGGACACATACTAATATTGAGTGAGAGAAAAGTAAAATACAAAAGAATAAGATGTAAGAATCAACTTTTCA